>NC_055968.1:11196807-11326807 GCF_018492685.1 Alosa sapidissima | reverse complement strand
GTTGAGGTTTTGCACCACTTCTGAAAGCTGTTTTTCCAGCGGTGTGTCTGTCTCTCTCTTCTCTTTGTCTTTATCTGAGACCAGGTCCACTGTCTCTTTCCTTTCCAGGAGTTGGAGGTCACTGTGAGAACCTTCAGCATCACTGAGGTCGTCATAGGAACACTGGAAATTCTCTTGGTTGAGTTTTTGCACCTCTTCAGACAGCTGTTGTTCCAGCTGTGCGTCTGTCTCTCTCTTCTCTTTGCCTTTCTCTGAGACCAGTTCCACTGTCTCTTTGCTCTCCTGGACCTGGAAGTCACTGAGAGAAGTTTCAGCATCATTGCAGTCGTCATAGGAACACTGGAAGTTCTCTTTGTTGAGTTTTTGCACCTCTTCTGAAAGCAGAGCCTGGGCAGTATCTGGGGAAGAATGGCATACAGAATGCACACACACACACATACACACACACACACACAAACCACAATATATTTAATATGTACTATGACATTAGGCATATGTGTATGAGCAAAACATTTGTATGGCCATCAAGGACACGGTAATTACTACAGCAATGAGAGGACAGAAGTTGAGGAAATGTAAGTGTGAGACAATTCAGGGCCGGCCCGAGGCATAGACCTCTCCAGAATAAGTCCCGCCTCCTAACTTCCGTATCCATCCAACCTTCGGTCGTCAAATGTCTATGGGAAATAACATGGCGTTTTGAAAGATCGTACCTGTCAAACTCTTTAGGTGACAAAGTAGAAAAAGCTGCTGGGCAGATTGGTCTACACACTTCTGCCATCTAGTTTCCACTGGATTTTTTTATTTTCGGTGCCGTTTAAGAAGTATAGTCTATAGTATACTACTTAAACGGCACCGGCAATCAAAAAATCCAGTGGAAACTAGATGGCAGAAGTGTGTAGGCCAATCTGCCCACCAGCCTTTTCTACTTCGCTACCTACAGATGTTTTACCGGTATGATATTTCGAAACGCCATGTTATTTCCCATAGACAATCGACGCCAGGAAGTTGGATGGATACGGAAGTTACGGAGGCGGGACTTATTCTGGAGAGGTCTATAAGCGAACTAAGCGGCTCGAGTTTCTTTCTTTTTTTTTTTACATAATAAATAACGTAAACAAGTGACATCAATGAATGAATAAATGAAACAATTAATAATTCAAAACAAGAAAATTCTGATTTCATGATCAATATGCCTGCCTACCTCTACTGTGTCTGCCAGCCTTTGAGTCATGCGCATAAACTAGACACCTCGGGTGCATAGACAATTCGTGCACACTGCATCAAGTTCAAAAATCGGAAGAGACTGTAATGTTAAGAAAAGTCACAAAAAAGGACGTATCCCTCTGGTGCCGAAAACAGAAAGAAGAAAATGACAGAGGAGGAGAAAAACGAGCAAGATACAGGTATGTTTGCATGATTATTTACAGTATGTTTTGTATGCAGTTGTTTACTCAATTACATAGCCTGTTAATATGACATGACACATTTAACATAGTTTTTGTTTTATTTATTTATGTATTTATTTAATCATTGCAGGTTCGTCCACTACAGAGTTGCAGATACCTGAAAGCCAGGAACGAAGTAGGAATAAGTATCTATTTTTTGGGACATTTTATTATGTTGATTAGGTGTACAATTAGGTGTTAACTAATATTACTACGCTAGGTCGAAGTACTCCCAAGTGCTATTGCGCCACACATTGTAGTTCTCCTGTTTATTCGCTTGGCCTTACACATTTTTATCAACTACTCGTGCAACTGTATTTAAGTAGGGAAAACGTGGATGTTTTTGATTACTGCTATCTTCCTCCCTCTATGGCTACGCCTGAGCCCGCTAGCTAACACATTCGCGCCGCGCACCAGAGCGTTTGAGTGCACGTACCGACACGGGAGAGGTATGACTCAACTCGTGAAAGTTAAGGTAAGAACATATATTACTACTGACATTGGGTGGCGTGTTCCCAGTAAACCCAGACAAACCTGTTAGCAAATTTGAAATGTGAAAGTCTGTCTGAAATGGAGCCCATTGATGTCCGCTTCCGAACTTGCCATTTCACTGCGTCCATGGGTGTCATTAGTAGTGAAACTGAACTTGTCATTTTACTGCGTCCATGGGTGTCATTAGTAGTGAAACTGAACTTAAATTTGTGCATTTAAGTCTTACCAAATAATTTTAGAAGTACAGCATTCATATCTTTCTTGTATAAGGAGGTTCTAAATGCAGTTGTTTACTCAATTCCAAAGAAAATACATGTTCCTGCCTGGGTTTTTGGTGAATCGGAAACAGATTTTAATGGGCTCCTTTCCACACTAACCCGCAGGTCAAATTCAACTTTGCTAACAGGTTTGTCTGGGTTCACCCAGGCTAATAGCACAGTGGTCAGAGAGCCGGAGCAGCAGTGGTCAACGGTACTCTGAGACCAGTTACACTGGGAACACTGAGCTGGTGTAGGAGGCAGGAGAGCGGCCAACAGAGCAGTAACATGGAACACTGATCACCTGAGGACCAGTTCAGCTCGGCTTAGTGATGTGTGACCCTACAGACAGAGCCAGCGGAAAATACATCTATTCTACATGTATGTGTGCGTCTATCACAGACGCTAGTGTAAAAGAAACAGTGTGTCCTGTTAATATTGGCTTGTTTTAGATATGTCTGGTGGCATTGTGGCCAATCTGCTCTGGTCAGACTAGAGCAGATGACGAGGAGTTCAGACAGTCCAGTACACACGGGCAGAAGATAGAATCATCTGATCAGAAGATAGAATCACCTGAATCATCTGGAGTCTTCTTTTTCTTCTGTGATTTGAGGTTTTTCAACTGGAACGTCTCATCATCCTTTTTTGCTTTGAACTAAGGAAAGTATGAGAAATCAGGAGATACACATTAAGGTGGAGGAATTAGGTGGTGCTTTAGGGTGCTTAGCTACAAAGGGTGATTGCAAGTTGTTCTGAGAGTTAAAACAACTATGCCGTCTGTTTGAGATACTGGCTTGCATTTCTTTTTAACTGTGTAAAGGCTTATTACTGTCTGTCTATGTGTCTGTGTTTATGGTAAACACACATTGAGCATACACAAGACCTCTGTTTATGCACATGTCTGTGTGTGAATAACAGAATACATTTAAAACTGTTATTTCACCTCCATGCCCTATCATACCTTACTTGTTTTGGAATGCAGAAGCTACCATAACTTGGAATGCAGAAGCTACCATAACATGGAATTCATCCCAGTGGGATCTCCAGGTCACTTCCCTCATCATTTCACAATCTTCTATTTCATACAAGGATGCCATTCAAAGGATTTGTACATGTAGATTATTTTTATGACAAGGGAACACACAAACACACACACACACACACACACATACACTCTGTCTGTCTCTCTATCTCTCTCACACACACACACACGCACACACACAGTCTCTCCTTCTCTTTGAGTGTTGACAGCCTATAAAGTCAGCTGCTCCACCGCATGTAGTGACTAAGTGCCACTAAACCAGAAAGCATGCATACACACATACTCTCTCTCACACACACACACACTTACAAAGATCTTAATGCTGAAACACGCATACACACACAGTATGTTCATGTTGTGATGTTTCACTTTGTTGTACTACCATCTTTAAGTCATTTTTCAAACACTCCAAATGTGGATATCAGATCAAGGCAGTAAAGTAACCAGCAAAATTTTAGGACAAAACTGAACAGGTTATGTTTACAAAAAATATATCAAAAAGTTGCATTACTTAAAAAAGCTATTGCATTAGTTGCATGAATAAATTTAGTATTGATTTATCATAAGATAACAGACATTAACTAATACAATTATGTATTGAATTAAAGGCTTTGGAGTTAAGGTAAATCCAATATCAATGGAGAAATAAACATGAAATATAATGTGCTCTCTCCACAACAGGAAGATTTTCTTAACCCCTTGTAAACATCATAAAACAGCACATGTCAGCAACGCTTTTGACAGCTGAAACAGCTGATGTGTATGTGTGTCCCCATGCCAATGTCACATATAGAGCTAACAGGAATGGAAGCATCTAGAACACTAAATATCACCTATTGCATTTCTATGGATTCGCTGAGCAAACAAAAGCTCACCCTATCATACCAAACCCAACTTGAGTGGGAGTCTCGTCATTCGTCATTCCTTCTCTCTCACACAGACAGACGGAGAGAGAGAGAAAAAAAGAGCGAAAGAGAGTTATGCTTAGAACTTGTAATCTTAGAACAGCTGGAGCAAGGTATTGTGGGTAATTAAGTATGGCAGTATGATTGATCACTTAATTTCCCCTTCACCTAAGTGTCATTCATCTGTCACTCCAGTGAAGGGAAGATTGAAGTTCTAAGTAGCTATTTCAATCACCAGTTACTCCACAGACCATATAAATAAGATGGTGAATAACAATTGGACTAACACTTACACACACACGTACACACACACAGACATACACACACATTAACTAGGTCCTAGGTGGCAGCTTGAGTTAATGAGTTGTGTAAACGACCGTCACCAGAGCTCTCAGAGTGAAAGGCGATTCCAGGTTGCAGCGGCACATTCCCGGGGCGGGGTAGGAGGGAGCGAGGGAGGGAGAGCGAGTGGGGCAGGAGGGAGGTAATCTTGTCCTTAACGTAGGAACACACGTGCTCCTAAAGGAGGAACTGTGTTCTGAAATAGAGACTGCTGGAGGGGGCTAAGGCCAGAGAGGCCATATTAGACCAGCCACTCATGTGCTAACACACTCGGGGTCAGAACCCACAGCTTCTGAAGCACTACCAACTGAGTCACCTGGGGATACACATCTCGCAGCTATTAAACATAAAGTCTGATTGATCCTGGCCCAAAGTGTCTTTTTGGGTGGCCAAAAATAATGTTGACTTGGCTGACAGTACACAAAATCTCTTTGTATTAGCTATAATTGCTCAGGTTACTTTGTCATTAATATTCCTTCCATCTTACTGTTCAAAGAGATGTCACTTATAGCCTATAATTTATCGGCAGTCCGAGGGGGCTGCAGAGGTCATTTTGATCGCAAGAGATCTGGACGCTGTGCTGGACATTGAGTGGTGCTCCATGTCAAGTCTAAATACAGTTCACCCATGCATTTTAGACACAAACATAAAACAGATTTAGCCAAAGAAAAATTATAATATCTAGAGGGTTAGTGCAGGAGTGCAGTAAAACCAGCAAGGCAGAATCATACTTCTGTGGGAAATACAACAGTCAAACCTGAATGGTGTCAAATCGGATAAATCTTCATGACAGCCATTTACTGACAACTTCATTTATCTGAAGGTGCTTGATATTCAGTTGGGAAATGGATGATATATATGACATTCAATATGCTTAAGTAGCACAAATATAAAAATGTTAAATAATTCAAACAATGTAAGAGGTTAATAATCTTCAAATTGCTTAAATAAACTTGAATTGTTTTTTATGAATAATACAGCTTCACGAGCTGAAATGTGAAACAATCTGTATAACTTAAAGTGACTTATTAAAGAAACAGACAGTGTGAATATGAAGTTCCTTTTATATCAATATCAACAACTATTTCAGTGTTCATGGCTGTGGTATCTTACCTTCTACCAACGTGATAACTGCACATCATTTTCTATTTGTAAACTATGGATTATATTTCTCTGTTAATGACGTCCAGAGTACGCACTGACCCACAGGTGCACAGACTCTGCCCACACACCTGTTTGCACACCTTAAGAGTCGTTCACACCAGGAACGATAACTATAAAGATAACTATAACTATAACTAACTTAACTATAACCCTAACCTTACTCCTTCGGGACTCTGACATTCACCATGTTAACGTTTCAATGCCCCACAAAAGGAGGGGAGGGGAGAGGGGAGAAATGGACTTTTCAGCATGAACCTGATTCTCTCAGCCCCTATCATCATATCATTTTGTCTGCTGTCCACCTGAATGTTTTACAGGCTATATTAGCCATCCTACACAATCTGGACTGTGGTCATAACATCTACATCTTATTGCCTGTTATATATTGTTCTTAAAGTATATTATTTTCCTTGTTTCTTAAGCAGTTCTATTATGTTAACATTCTTGCACTGTTCAATCCCTGCACTGTTCACTTTTCCACTACCACCATTGCACACACTCTACTATAGCACCTTATCATGGTCATTGCATCATATGGTCAGTCCATCAGACCCTTGTAATCACTTCACAAATTGTTAACTCTTTAAATTCTGTGAGAGATATGTGTGTGTATGTATGCGAGATATATGTCTGTGTATGTGTGTTTGTTGTGTTATGGTTGTATAAGCTATACCTGGATACCTAAAATTTCCCTCGGGATGAATAAAGTATCCATCTATCTATCTATCTATCTATCTATCTATCTAATTGTACATCCGTGACAACACACTTAAAGCCTCCACCCATAGTTGTGTTCTCTCATCCTCTCATTCGTCCACAGCCTCCTTGGCGTCAGCACACCAGCACATGCATGTTAAAAGAGGAGACACACACAGAGGAGGGCACCTAAGCAAACCATAAGCAAACAGGCATACATTGAGGTGGATTACAGGTGTGAGGAGACAGACAGACAGACAGACACAGACGCACATACTGTACACGCATACACACACACACACGTACACACACAGACAGAGACAGACAGACACACAGTCAGACAGACAGTCACACACACAAACAGACAGATGACACACAAATAATAATATGAATATATTATTATTATTATTATTATTGTTGTTGTTATTATTAATGATAAGAAGAAGAGTAATAGACAGACAAACAAACGGACAAACAGACAGACAGGAAAATACACAGAGAAGTGGACCAACGTCTGGGCAGAGACAGGGAGAGAGAAGTGGACCAACGTCTAGGCAGCCATATTAGTGCATGAGTAAAACAGAGAAGTGGACCAACGTCTGGGAAATATGCAGAGAAGTGGACCAGTAGACCCCAACCAGGGAGAGAGACAAGCGACAAGCACAAAGATAAACAAGTGAGTATGGCAGAGAGACAACCAGGCAAAGGGGTGCAGAGACAGAAAGGTAAGACAAGAGACAGATGGGTATGTATGCAGAAAGGTAAGACAAGAGACAGATGGGTATGTATGCAGAAAGGTAAGACAAGAGACAGGTGGGTATGTATGCAGAAGGTAAGACAAGAGACAGGTGGGTATGTATGCAGAAAGGCGAACAGACAGGTGGGTATGTATGCAGAAAGGTAAGACAAGAGACAGGTGGGTATGTATGCAGAAAGGTAAGAGAAGACAGGTGGGTATGTATGCAGAATGGTAAGACAAGACAGGTGGGTATGTATGCAGAAAGGTATGACAGGCAGACAAGTGGGTACAGTATGTATACAGACAGACAGGTGGCTATGTATGCAGACAGGCAGGCAGGTGGTAGGACATGGAGACAGTCTGGTTGGCATGCTGACATGCACACAAAAATGTAAAGGATGAGAAAGAATGGGATAGGAACACAGGAAGACAAACAGACAGACAGACACACAGGGTTGCACATTAGGTCAGAGATAGACAGACATAGAGGTGGACAGACAGGCAGACAGAGTACAGACACTCAAAATGCAGCAGCTAGATTATTAAGTGGCTCTAAGAAACGTGAGCATGTAACTCCTGTGTTGGCTAAGCTGCACTGGTTACCTGTGGAGCACAGAGTTTATTTTAAAATTTTACTTTTTGTCTTCAAAGCCCTCAGTGGTTTGGCACCTAGTTACATAGGTGACCTACTAATTCCTTACAGCACTCCAAGATCACTTAGGTCTTCATCTCAGAATCTTCTCTATATCCCCAAAACACGCCTTAAAACTACACACTCTTTATTCTTTATTTTATTTTTGACCAATTTGTTTATTATTTCAATTATTTATTTATTTCCCCCCCATGTTATGTTATTATTGTTGTTGTACCATTGTCATTGTTTTATGTTTGTTTGTAAGCACTTTGGTTCAACTCAGTTGTTTTTAAATGTGCTATAGAAATAAAGTTGACTTGACATGACTTGACTTGACACAGGGTGGCACATTAGGTAAGAGATAGACAGACATAGAGGTGGACAGACAGACAGAGGACAGAAAGGCTGACAGACAAATAATGAAAAGTAGCAAGCATGCAGTCAAACGAAACAGAGCAAAAGCAGAAAAATGTACGTACAGACAACAGACTAATGGACAGATGGCAGACAAACCCCAAACACAAGGGTGTACACTCACAGAGACACACAGAGCCTGACAGGGACAGGAAACAAACACATCCAAAGACCTGGAAAATCATAACGACAGACAAAAGAAATACACTAGAATACACAGGCAAGTAGGCAAGAGAAACATTAGGAACACATTCTTTCTCTCTTTTCATTTGAACTCATTTAGAGGTCAGTTCTCATTTAGCTGATACAGCCACACTGAGCTGACTCAACAAAACTAGCCATCCATCCATCTATATATCTTTCCATGCATGCATCCATCCATCCATCTACCTGTTCACATATCTGACTTCTGATGTAATGTTTTTAAAATTGTGTGTAATAAGATCATGTAGGAAAAAGATAGAAGGTATGTATTTCACTCACACACAGAGATACACACACGTATGTGCGTATGCACACACACACACACACACACACACACATTAACATTTCTTACATTAACAAGTTTTATTCAGTTGGATTAGTGCATGAGAGACCTAATGGTTGTGGTTTGGTATTTGCACGTGTGCATCTCTACCTGTACGTCTGCAGTGGCATCCCCCTTCCTCTTGTAGCCGAATAAATTCCATAATCGTCTCCATACAAAGGAAGCAATCAAACACACACTCCCAACGATCCACACATCCCGATCACCAAGGAAATTCTCCATAATGCCCATTTACACACAATCTATTTGCACTAGACTACTGCTAAGGCAAAGTTCTTCTCAAGTTCTCTTTCCATACATGTCTTCAGATTAAATTAATAAGATATATTTTTCTTCACTTTTTATTTATTGCACTGTTTCCTCTTTCTGATCTCTTTCCTTCCCTCTCCTTCACTCTCCCTTATTCTCACTTGAGAACTGCTATAGTCTTGTTGTTGACACCGGCTTTGCGACATTCAGTTTGCTGACGATTGAGAGAGAGAGAGAGAGAGGGAGAGAGAGGGTGAGCGAGAGGGGGAGGGTGGGGGCACTCACCCTAAGGAATGTGTGTGGCCTGTCTGGGAGACGAAAGCAGGACAGGTGGGATTCAGACACCACAGCAACACAGCTATGGTTTCACACACACATAAACACACACACACACACACACACACACACAAACTCCTACTCTCTCTCTCTCTCTCTGTCTCTGTCGCTCTCTCTCACTCACTCACTCGCTTGCTCACTCACTCAATAAAACACACAGTGACACACACACACACACAAGCACATCTCATCTCTTGATGAATTAGTCTGCAGGTGGTAATGTAGGTGTTAATATGTGTGTGTAATACATGTGTTTTATAACAAATGTACAAGTGCAAATCTAATTCTGAAGCTGTAATTAATATACTGTAATATCATTGCATAACAAAGATGTGTATGAGATCATCAAATTGCAGTGTCAACATTCTCAGGTTAAGAAATTAATGATTTATTCTCTGTGCATTGTAATTTTTAATCTTTTCATGCTGATTTAGTAAATGTGAACTTGCATGCACAAATTAGGCTAGATCAACTGTCAACAACTTTCACACCCCATGCCACATCACCATAGCAACTAGCGCCACACAGCACACTGTCCAGCTGACAAGACACCATTTATCTCATCTCAGTTTCAGCAGTCTGGCACCAAAGTTTTACTTAGTGTAATAACTCTAATTAACCACTGCCAGCCTAAAGTGATAACTCATCAAAATCAATCCACATACCAGTAGGCTATAACACCAGCTTGATGCCACTCCTGTGAAACTCAACTCGATACCACCCCAATGCCACTTAAGAACAAACCAAACCAATCATATCATTCCATCTAACACCATACTAACAGCAGCCTTTCATCACACACCACCAGCTCAGTAACTTAGCCTACTGTCTGTAACAACAGCCTACCACCACTGGTCAAACTCCACACCATAGAGGTAAAAACACAAACAGTGCAGTTGCATTTTCTGAGGAACAACCTTGCACGTTTGATGATAACAAATTTTGGAAGGTTTTAATGCACAATCAAAATAAAAACTATAAATAGTTTGCGTTATTCTTCTACAGCACAGCCCAATGCTGTCCTAAAGACCTTTTGCCAGCTCTTGCTCACAAATGATAAGGTTGATCAACTTTAGCCTTGTTTGTTTTCGCCACGTTGACAGTAGGCTACTCTATTAAGATATTACAAGCATCCTTTATTGTTAGGATTAGAAACATGTAATGACATTTCTGTTTGCAATTAAAAGTGCATTATGAGCCTGATCGTCACCTAGCTATGTGAATGGAATGGGCTACGTTTCAATCAGCATACCAGCTAACCTATATGCTTCATTGAAATAGTAGTAGGCTATAGTAGTAATAGTAATCTTTATTCTTATTTGCCATGTTACAAATACAGCCAATGTTATCCCTCCGCCACCTCTTCTAGCCTCCCAGTCTTTGTTAAATTTGTAATTTCCTTTTGTAAAAAGTGTCTTATTAGCCTAAATAGGAGATGGCAACATTGACAAGCCAGCTAGTGCCTCTATCTCTGTCTCTTTTGCATGCTCAAGATGCGTTCCAAATTAGGCTATGCTTAGTGTAGACCTATAACGTTCAAGAGCTTCATGGAGATTGAGAAAACCCAAAAGGTTGTATGTTTGCTCCTTGCATGTTTATGATAACTCATTTTGGAAGGTTTTAATGAGAGAGTGTGTGAAAGAGTTAAAGGCAGTGGTCCCCAAACTTTTTCTTCCGAGGGCCAGCTCACTATGCCTGGCTCTAAGAGAGGGCCAGAGACTCGGAGTAGGCCTATATTAGTAACCATAAATAGCTTAGTGCTGTGAACTGCAGTCTACCTTAGTTGAATATTCCATTACATTTAATCATAGGCTACTGCAATTTAATACCATTGTTAGCTGTGTTTATATTGCAATCATGCCATATCAGTGCAAAATGTAGCTCAAATGAAATAATACTAATAAAAAAAATAGAATTGAAGTCCAAAAGTATATTTTATTCAAAATGTGTGAACTCTGAACTCTGTGTCTTTGCATACACAGCTCAAGTTGTTGAACAAGCAATATCCTACAAATATTTTGAAGTTCTCAAACTATGAGAGTTTTATGAAGTGCTGACAAAAACATCTGAAAAGACCACTTTCACTCACCCGATGAGAACTTTGTGAATATGAACATTTAAACGAGTGAATAAAAAATAGAAATCATCCCAGAAAGTTCCAGAAATATGACTTGAATAGAAGTTAGTTAGTTATTAACAATTAATTGATAAACTTTTAGAATACTTTGAGCACTGATGCAGTCAGCATAGGCCTCTTACATTGTTTGCAGGTAGACCTACATTTCATTCCGTTTTCGATGGCAAACGCGAAACAGCGCCAAAACAACCACCAGTGGACAAAAAGAGAATTACATGTGTACTGTTAAGACTCGCCATAGAGAATGGATGGGGGACATTACGGAGGTTTTAGTTTCACGATGTCGTACTCCCATGCGGGCCAGATGCTATATACCACGGACATGTTTTGGGGGCCACCCAAAATGAGTTGGCGGGCCGTAGTTTGGGGACCACTGGTTTAAGGTAATATTCAAAATAGGCTGATGTTGCCCTCTGCTGGTTAAACGTTATCATAACAACCTATTACTCTCTAAATGAGTAGCCTATTACAGAGCATGAACGTGTGCTGTGTTCGTGTGTGTGTGTGTGTGTGTGTGTTTGTGTGTATTCACATGCACGTGTACCTGTTGTTCTCTCTGCTCCCAGTAGCAGCGCATGGTCTCCACTCGCTCCAGGTGGCGGAAGAACATCATCCGCCCGGAGGCCTCCACCCCTGATGCAGACAAGCCCTCAGAGATCCCCTTACACACACCCAACTTCCTGTCTGATCTGTACATGGAGGAGAAGAGGGAGAGAGGGAAGAAAAGAAAGTGTGTGTGTGTGTGTGTGAGAGAGAGAGAGAGAGAGAGATGCACATTTAGTAAACTGAGTGTATTTATTTCTGTGTCTTGTTGCATAGGCCTCCAAGGCCTATAGTCTTTTTTGACTGCTTACGTTTTTCTCTGTATGGGAGAACGGGAAAAAAGGAAATAACCCTAACCCTCAAAATCAACACCCTCTTACAAATAGCGCCTGCTGTCTCTACTGTTTTTGTTAACATGGTTATGAGAGAGAGGCAGAGAGAGAGCGCGCACACAGCCTGGCTGTGGATGTGGATGAGTCTGAGATGCTCTAGGCTCAGGTGGTCAGTGGCGTTAAGTGAAAGTTTGACCTCAACAGAATATTATAGAATACAACACTAGAATCTCCTAATCACTACAATCACTAGAATCTCCTTGATGTAGTCTTACCAACTTTTTAACTTGTTTACTGTTAAATCTAACTATTGTATTGTTGTTATTAGTATGTCGATTTGGACAAAACCGTCTACCAAATCCTATAACCAACCATAAACTCACGTCCCAAAAAATCACAAGATAGCTTGTGTCCTCTGGCCACTTGCCTTGCATCTGCCTGGTTGCACATATCCACACCATGTGGAGCATCTCTCTTTTTTCTCTCTCTCACACACACATGCACGCACTCTCTCTCTCTCTCTCACACTCACACACGCACACACTCGCTCTCTCTTTCTCACACACACACACGCACACACTCTCTTTCTTTCTTTCCCTCTCTCTCTATTACACACACATGCACACTCTCTCTCTTTCTTTCTCTCTGTCTCACTCAGTATAGTGGGTATACTGTAATGTAGGGCTAGTCCACACACGAAACCGATCTTTTTTCCCTCCGTCTTCCCTGAAACCGCATCAAGAATATTTGCGTCTAAACGGATCCATCTCAACACGACCCAACACGTTACTTCATATCCCAGGCCTATAGGTGGCACTGTTTCTTTACAGAAATTGACCAAAGTTTGTGCTTTACAAACAGACAGAATAGGCTATGACGAAATGGCTAGTGTAAGGAAACCAGAATTGTTTGTGTGGACTGATGGTGAACTGTCAACTGTAGTCAACTGTAAAACTAATAAACTTTATTTTACGGTTTGTGAAGGGTGCAGTCCCGTCCTTTATTTGGCTAACGCAGGTAGGCCTACTAATCACCTTTACTTTCTTTGGTTGTAGGATAGTCCTTGATTCACATTAGTTTTGGCTATCACCGCAATTAGGCTACTAAACGCAAGGCTTACCCAAGTTCTAGGCTATTCTGTCGCCACATTTATAATATTGCTATAAAACCTTCGTTAGTAACAGTCAATACGTTTGCCTGCATCAAATCAAATCGCGCATTTGCATTCAGTGTGCTACCATCGGCTTAACATGAGTTCTAAGCGTCTTTGTATGCTTATATCTGATTTCACTCGACTGAATGCATGTATATATGTTGTAAGACATGTAAAATAAATGAATGACACTGGCACTACGCACAAATTAATGTAGCCTAAACTTACACCGCACTTTCCTAATAACCTAAGTTCTCTCGCGTCACTGACAGTAGCTATTAAAAACACCGGGAAAAAACAGTGTTCAGTCCACCAAGTCATAAGCTATCGGCGCTGCGCAGCACCAGTTGTGATATTTATCTTACGGAGTGTAATCGTAGGTAATGTCATGTATGAAAACTAGTATTGTAAGGCAATACTATAAGTGCAAGTCCAGGGCAGCTGAAGTGTGGCGATGACATCATCGATACGCAAGCAGGATGTGCGGTTTCGCTGTCTAAACGAATTCAAACGGGCTACGGTTTCAGATTTCTCCACTCTGGGACCAGGTTTCAGAAAAGTACGATTTCGGGCAGTGCGTTTACAGGATTCGTTTGGACGCTCGGCCAAGACGAAGCAAAACCTCTGCGTTTAACCTAAAAAGCGTCTCCGTGTGGACGGGCCCGTAGTCAGCTGTAGCGGGTGTAGTCTAGTTAGCTGTAGTGGGTGTACTTAGGCTGGGTGAACCAATCAATTTATTTTTCGCCCTGCAGCTCAGGCTGGAAACCTGTGCACCTTTTTCTGCTGCTTCCGTTACATATTTGCCGGGACCAATCACAAGCTGGCTTATCCACCTGGCGCGCTTTTGGCAGGTTTAAAACAATGGCGATAGCGGGAGAGTCTAGAGTTTTTGCGTCGCTCTGCAAATGTCACCCGGTTCGTTGGTCAGATTGGTGAATGACTATCCAATTGCATACAGTCATTTGAACTATGCCCGTTGATCATGCCTCTTGTGCAGTAGAAAATACATAGCGGACTCCCCAAACCAACGTTCAATCTTAAAAGATTGAGCTTGGTCTGGTGAAAGCCAGACTAGGGTGTACTGTGATCAACCCCAAATGTTAATATCTATCCTTTCCTATTTTAAGTGGGTATACTGAGATGGTGATGCTTTTTAAGTGGGTATACTGCGTATAGTCCTGCATATCACATAGACTATACCACTGCTCACACACACACACATGCATGCACACACACACACACTCTCTCTCTCTTTCTTTCTTTCTTTCTTTCTCTGTCTCTTTCTATCACACCCGCACACACACACACACACTCTCTTTCTCTCTCTCTCTTTCTCACACATACATACACACACACACATACACACAAACACACACACATACACACACACTCTCTCTTTCTTTTTCTCTTTCTCTCTCTCTCTCTGTCTCTCACACACACACATATCTCAAATACACCAATGTAGACACACATATGCACACACTGTCATGCAGTTGTGTACACTGTGTATAAGTATACACAGTGTACACAACTGCATACATACTGTAGCTACTGTTAGTGATGTTTGTGTTATTTTGGTTTATGTTTACACCTATTAAACCTGTTACACCATGTGTGTGTGTGTGTGTGTGTGTGTGTAGGGGGGAAGTAGGTTATGTGTGCATGTGTGAGAGGTGTGTGTGATTGACAGCGGCAGAATGTTCCCAAGGTATTTATATCCGAGGTGTAAATGCAGAATTCATGTTTAATTCTCCTGGGGAGCTGGAGCCACTGTTGTGTGTGTGTGCGTGTGTGTGTGTGTGTGTGGGGGGGGGTGGGGGGGGGGGGTCGGCATGTTTCGGAGCTGATTAGCTCTTTGGATCAGAATTAAGCCCAGACCCAGAGGGGATGGTACTGATCCGTTTTAGATGTCCAGCTCCGCGGGCCGAACGGTCTGATCTAATGTGCAGACATGCACCACAATATCTCCCTTAAGAATAGTACGCACAGACACACAATCTTACACATACATTCTCTCTCTCTCTCTCTCTCTCTCACACACACACACACACACACACACAAACGCACGCAAACACATCATTCATAACAACGCTTAACTAACACTTACATCCCTTAATATATAACACAGCTTAACTAACATAATTAACAGAGAAGGCAGAGAGAAGAAAGACTGTTTAGAAACAGGAGCACAATCTACAGGAGACTTACAACATAAATCATTTATTCACACAAAACCAAACCTGCGCACATAGATTTTTAATATTATTGAGCAAATATATTTGACATCTCTAAACCGAGATGTAATTTATGGTTATACTCTAGTCTAAATGCCTGAGAAGAATTCTAGACATTGTTATGATAAGTTGTGGTATCTGGGATATGCTCTCTCCGTCAGAGAAGGAGGAGGAGAGCCGCAACGAAAGGATCAAATTACCCCCCTTGCCATGTCATCTTTTCATCTGTTTAGGAAAGCACTGTCCATCATATTATAGGTATGGATTTCCACCCATGGGCGGATTATGAACTTTTGGGCCCCTGGGCCCAGATGTATTAAGGGCCCCCCACTAATTGTCGTATATGTGTATGTGTGTGTGTGTGGGGGGGGGGGGGGGGGGGGGGGGGGGGGACCCGGTAGGCCCGTGCAGTAATCCATCCCTGTTTCCACCGTCATGACAAGCGGTCATTGGCACAGTGAGAGAGAGAGAGAGAGAGAGAGAGAGAGAGACAGGGTGTCTACAGGTATAAACAAGTGAAATGTAAGACTTTTAAAGACCTTTTAATACCACTTCTAAGTGAAATTTAAGACCAAACTTACGATGGAAAAGTGGAAATATACAGTACTCTTTCCAAGTTCACACACTGATGTCTGTTCAAAATGAACAGTAGGCCTATGGTAAAATGACAATCAGTTTTCAATTATTTGAAGAATCGTTCGTTTAAATGTCGTTACCTCTTAGCCGCCCAACGGGTTGAAGCGGAGCTTTGCTTTACCAACGTTATCGATTGGTTTCAGTTTCTCGTGCACACGTATGCATTAAATGAAGGCTCATACACGCACATAATTGTATGACTATGTTTGATGACACCAAATTATCAAGTATTTCTTCCTGATTGCCGAAACGTTTGTTTTCTTGTTTTCTGTCGGTCTGCGGTTTATTGATCAATTGCTCAGCAAATTAGCAGACGAGTGACAGAACGACCGGGCATAATTAGGCTCCGCGGACCAGCAGTCCTTGTAGTTTGAGAAACGCTGATGTAGGCCTAAGTGGCTATATTGCCGTTAGGCCTACAGTAGGCCTACTTCACGTCATTAAAGACCCATCCAATCTGAATTTAAGACAATTTAATACTTTTAAGGCCTTATTTTTAGGAAACGTGATTTAAGACTTTTTAAGACTTTTTAAAGACCCGCGGCCACCCTGGAGAGAGCACAGACACCTGCCGCTACAGTTACTAGAAAAGGGATTTTATGGGCCCGCCTGGGCAGGTGTTGTGTGTGTGGTGGGGGGTGGAATTTTATGGGGCAGTAAGGCCAAACCCTTGGGGTAAGGTCAAGGAGCTAACAGATGGATGCTGCCGTGTGTGACTGTGGATAAATCTGGATCAAAAGAATAGTGCTTCGGCAGTACTAGATTTAGGAAGTAAGAATTTAACGGCTGTCAAACACATTATATGACTTTACAATATATAATAGTAATAGGCATGTTGTGATTATGCTAAAGGAAGTCAGGTTCAGTGTCTCTCCCAAACTATTTTTGAGTCGTCTGAGTCTGGGGCGTGTGTTTTGGCCTTTTTCTCTGCCCCTACACAGTGACCACAAAATACATATGTTAAATATGCAGAGCAGCCAAATGCTATAATCGTTCCATATACAGACATCTGAACAGACCATTGGGTTTGCAGTAGGCTTGTCTTCTTTCAATCTAAGTTTGTATTTATGTTCAAGAGCGGTTGTGGGTCAACTTGCCCATAAGACACTAGATGTATGTAGGTCCTAGAAAGTCTGCATGCTTGCATCAGCACTTCTCTTACACTTATTAGTGATTAGTGATTGTTTATCAGACGCATAAAGTTTGTTGGTTCTTTTGTCATGTTGTCTGTCCTCATCTTGCATTCAATTCACAACCTTTGGCATGATCAACTTCTGACCTATGATCTGCCAGTGTTAGTTTAATTGCATGTTAAACCTTTTCTCAATAGCACCCCAGCAAGCAGTTTTTATAGTAAAAGTTATTGACAGATTTTGTTTTGTCCTAGCGACTTTAAAAAATTTTTTTTTTTAAGTTTCATCTCTCTACGGAAGGGAGTACGGAAGTAGAGTTCCCCTACACTGCTTGGAAAACACACGGTGTGTGTGTTATAGTGTATATGGAAGCCTCTTTCCATCACTTTACAACAAATCAGCCAATAAGTCAATCTTTACAGATACTAAGTTGAAAATTTGAGTTATTTAGTCAGAATGTTGAGATGCTGGGTCAGAATGTTGAGATAAAAAGTGAGATGCAAATAGGAGATGCAAAGTACCTTACAATTCTGACAATCAACCATCATGCTCACAGACAACACATTACCATGGTTGTGACTTTAAGGACTGAGAAGTGATGGTTATTTTGTATTTATCATTTACTTGTCATGTAATTCAAGATGTTAAATTTGGACATGAATTATTATGAAATTCCCAACGCCTCCACTAGGAATTTAGGGATATCTTTACTTTGGGGTTTACTTAATTAACAAACCAACCAACTTACTAACTGAATGACTCAGGTCAACGGACAAATGACCAAACAGATTATACTGCTGTTTTCGTTAGTAGCCTAGCAACAGCGCTGTCATTTGTGGGACTCCGTGTGCGCATTTCAAGGGGAAGACAGAGCCCTGAATAAATACCATCTTATTGTGTTACTGTTAGGGTATGCAGCTACAAACGCACACACACACACACACACATATATACACACTGCCCTTTTAATCCTGCTTCAGCCTTCCTGATCTCAGTACCGTCACCATCACTCTAACAGCTGTTTGAATAAGAGAGGGGTACGATTACACACACGCATACACATGCACGCACACACACACGCACGCACACACACACACACACACACACACACACACACACACACACACACACACACACACACACAGACACACACACACACACTGACTTCATTATGCACAGAACACACAAGCACACAAACTGATATATTATAAAATACACACTCCAACCTACAGCTGAACTTTAAAACCACACATCCAAGCTAACAACATAAATTAACAACACACACTCTAAGTGGCATTAAAACGATTACAAGCAAACACCCTCATACTCTCACACATAGAAGAACACAAAGTTCTTCTTATGTACCGAAAAGTACTAATACTTTAAAAGGAGCAGCCAGCCCATCAGGGTCAGGTAATATATTATGATAAGGCTCTGAGTCAGTTTCTATACAGACAAGCGGCACTCGCTCCTCTCACTCACTCATAGTTGCTGATGTTTAGAATGGTCTTCTCTTTTCCACCCATCTTTCATGGAATCTGAGTCTACTGCAGTGTGTTTTGTGCTCTCATTGGAGTTCCTCCTCTCTGTCACTGTCCCGGTCACTGTCTCTTCCCTGTCCCCTACGCCAGCGCTGCCCTTACTCTCTGTTCCCCTGTCCCCTCCTCTCTCTCTCTCTCTGTCTCTCTCTCTCTCTCTCTCTCTCTCTCCCTGTCTCTCTCTCCCCACAAGGCACTGCTAATCAGTAAGGCTTCCTCTGGATTATGTGTGACTCTCAGGGGTATATTTGTGTGTGTGTGTGTGTGTGTGTGTGTGTGTGTGGGCAGGGGGCATAGTGAAGCCAGATGAGCATAGTGGGGGTTAAGGTGACCATTTGTTTTCTTGTGTGTGTGTGTGTGTGTGTGTGTCTGGGCAGGGGTCATAGTGAAGCCAGATGAGCATAGTGGGGGTTAAGGTGACCATTTGTTCTCTTGTGTGTGTGTGTGTGCGTGTGTGTGCACTCTCTCACTGTACTTGCATATACACACACACACACCACAACCACATCACAACTAGAGAGAGAGAGACACACACACACAAACATGCACACACAGACGCACACACTCTTCAAAGAGTTCCTTACATTCCTGTCATGGCCCTGAGTTCTTCCTGGATAGAATGGGGTGTGGTCTGTCAACTGGAAAATTACAATGCCCCCCTCACTTCCTCTGCCCTGTGAACAGCACACTGCTGGGCTCCAGGTGGCGCTATTCTACTCCCCATCTCATCAATACTGCTTCATAGCGTCACTGTCTGATAATATCAGGCCAGTCATGTCCTCCAAAATGACCACCCATCTGAGCATTTTATTACTCATGCCTCACAACCACATACAAGTGCAAACTGAAATTAAATTAAACAGACTGTTGCACCTGATGTGTGTGTGTCACACACTCATCTTCTGGAATGCAGTTTTAAAAAGTAAGAAGGTCTGACATTAACCATGATAGCCTAAATAGCACGTGATTGTCAGGAGATGATCGCTGAACGTCACAAAACATTTTATGGGCTTAAAATCGCATATGATCGCTGACTGTGCCTTTAAAACACTTTTAACCATAAGTATGTTTGATCATTTTAAGTAATGTTGAACCTAGAAAAACATTATATGAATGCCTACATACATTTGTTTTAAGAGAGAAAAGAAACAAGACCTTTACAATATTGTTCCCCCCAAAATAACCTTTGGACAAACTGAGTATATTATAGTATGTAGTATAGTATAGTATAGTATAGTATAGTATAGTATAGTATAGTGTAGTGTAGCGTAGTATAGTATAGTATAGTATAGTGTAGTGTAGCGTAGTGTAGCATTTTTAGTATAGTATAGTATAGCAGTCTAAAAAAGCAGCTGCTATCAAGGGTCTTTACATTTTGTGATTTAGACCGTGATATCAAGTAAACATATGCATATGCACACATACATACAGGAGTGCACAGTCTTGTCATTCACTCCATCTACAGTGTCCAAGATATTATCACGACATGATACACACACACACACACACACACACACACACACACACACACACACACACACACACACACACACACACACACAAACACAGCGCAAATTCAAATGCATAAAACACATGTATTGCCCAGTCCTTCGTGCGATCCTGAAACTATTGCTGTCTGACAGAAGCATTAGCGGCTCAGATTTGATCCAAAATAAGAGTCTCATATTCAAACTTAATCACCTCATCTACACACGCATAAATATACATGCACGCATCTCTCTCTCTCTCTCTCTCTCTCTCTCTCTCACACACACACACACACACACACACACACACACGCAAACACACACAAACGACTTGCCGCTGAGGGTGGCAATGATGTGTGGATATGAGACTCTCATTTTGGTCCGACCCTGAGCTGCTAATGCTGCTGTCATAGTGTAATATAAGAGTAACTCTCTCACACACACACACACACACACACACACACACACACACACACAAACACGTACGCACGCAAATGTATGACGTGTGTTTTAGTCCTGCTTGGGTTGGAGATGTCTGCTCGGTTTCAGTTTTTGAAGTTTATAAATATTTTTCTTTTCTTTGTCTTATTTGGCTGAGATGAGAAAACGTATGTCTTCAGAGCTGTTGTGTTCTTTCCCTCTCTCTCTCTCCTTCTTTGTAGATACTGAGCAACTGTTTGAAAATCATCAAACAACAAGTCTACCAGATTTCGAAGAAAAAGCAGCAGACTCCGTTGCTTCGACTGCAACTCTACCAATAACTGCGAGCCTCTTTAAGGAATGATTTCTCTGCAAGTCTGAAGACTTAATTTTAATCACTTTAGTGCTAATCCTTTCAACTGTCTGCCAGTAATTTATAAGCCAACAAAAGGACAATGCAATGTTTGATTTGTAAAGAATAAAGTAATTTCTTTGAACTTAATTTTGTACTTTGTACTTTGGACTTGTGTGTGTGTGAGCATCATTCTCTTATGGGTATTGAAAAAAAAAACAGAGGGCAGTAACTTCAAACATCAAAAGTGTCTTATTCTTATTCTGTCTGATTAAGGTGAGATATGTAGTTCGTTTGTTCAATATGTAGTTGCATTTCATATTATTTATACACTTTTAATGCACACCAAGGATGTATAATACAAAGCAAGATAGATGGTATGTTGAGAGTAAAGTGAGATTAGTGGTATGTTGAAAATATTTCTGTGTAAAAATGGTCAGTTCGCTTTAAAATGTAAACAAATTGACAAGCAACAACAAGGCAATAGCCACAAACCTTTGGCTCAACATACATTTCTATCTTGTTTTGTAGTATACACCTCAGTTCTTTGTCTCAGGTATTTTCCAATGTATTTATTATTATTATTATTATTATTATTTAAACTATTAGTAAAGAAGAAATATAAATAATGTAAACACATCTGTCTATACTGTTAATACTGCACATACACTTTGTTACTACTCTCTTATAAGGTTCCTCATAATACAATGCAAATATCTGTACATATACATACTGTAGATATCTGTCTATAATTATTGTCCATACTGCTTATCATATTTATTCTGCTCTTATAATGTCATTGTTAATACACTGCACATATCCATACTGTGAACCATGCCACTTGTTTAACTGTCTATACTGTTCACACTGCTCTACCTGTCTATACTGTTCACACTGCACTACCTGTCTATACTGTTCACACTGCTCTACCTGTCTATACTGTTCACACTCCTCTACCTGTCTATACTGTTAAAACTATATGTCATATACTGTTTACACTGCTCTACCTGTCTATACTGTTCAAACTATATGTCATATACTGTTTACACTGCACTACCTGTCTATACTGTTCATACTGCACTACCTGTCTATACTGTTTACACTGCTCTACCTGTCTGTACTGTTCAAACTATATGTCATATACTGTTTACACTGCACTACCTGTCTATACTGTTTACACTGCACTACCTGTCTATACTGTTCACACTGCTCTACCTGTCTATACTGTTCAAACTATATGTCATATACTGTTTACACTGCACTACCTGTCTATACTGTTCATACTGCACTACCTGTCTATACTGTTCACACTGCTCTACCGGTCTATACTGTTTACACTGCACTACCTGTCTATACTGTTCACACTGCACTACCTGTCTATACTGTTTACACTGCTCTACCTGTCTGTACTGTTCAAACTATATGTCATATACTGTTTACACTGCACTACCTGTCTAAACTGTTCACACTGCACTACCTGTCTATACTGTTCAAACTATATGTCATATACTGTTTACACTGCACTACCTGTCTAAACTGTTCACACTGCACTACCTGTCTATACTGTTCAAACTATATGTCATATACTGTTTACACTGCACTACCTGTCTATACTGTTCATACTGCACTACCTGTCTACTGTCTACATGCCTCTTTTGGTTAAACGCTAACTGCATTTCGTTGTCTCTGTACTTGTACTCTGCACAATGACAATAAAGTTGAATCTAATTTAATCTAATCTGAAATGTCCACTATGTGACCCAGAGGGACTAGATATGTGAACACAAACGTCTAAGTTATTTTCCCTTGGTATCACCCAGGACCGACCCTGCTAGCCCCCTAGTACCAAGCCCAAGTTCAGACCTGATGCTCCAGGTAGTTTCATGGAGGCAGGAAGACACAGAGCTTAAAGCAGAGAACATGTACGCGTCTGAAGTGATCAGAACAGATATAACCTGTTAGAATTATTTTCATTTTGAATCTTAAACAGCCTGCCCCACGTCTGAATTCGGGAGAGAGAGGTAGAGGGCCAGGGCAGTCGGGTCTGGAGAACCCCTGCTGTGTCGGGTTGGGAGGACCTTGTCGGCCCGCTGGGGGCCCGGGAAGGCAGGGCAGCGCAGTGTGTCCCCTCTGGCTTGCCGTCATCCTCTGCTGTGGCCTCGGGGCTCTGCACGAACAGCGGCTCGGAGGGGTGCACGTCGGGCACCTGCCATATCCACGCCTCTTTGGACTTGACATACAGCTTGCAGATCTGCAGGAGCACAAACATTGGTTATGCATGACGGCACAGCATAACAGACACGGGAGCCCTCTCCAGAACCCCTGAGGTGTCGCACTGCTCACCCTGTTTGGGATGAAGTGGCCAAGCCCGTGGGCGTACGTGTAGTCTCTCCCTCCATATGCGCTGTAGTTGATCAGGGGGAACTCGAAGGATGTAGGAACAAGAAGGGAAAAGAGACCCATCACTGCCCTCAGCAATTACGGCTTGCATTTGAACAAATGCAGTTGCAATTTGAGACATGCTTATTTATGGTAGGGCCTACTGCAAAAAAGGGTTGAGAACCCCTTTATTGAAACACTTGAGATATTCTGAAGTGCTGCATTGATAGGACTTTAATGTGATCATATGCATGACAGGAGCAACTGATCCCAATCGCATATATCACCACATGAAAGGTGGTCAGTGTATTTTGTATTCACCCTGGCAAGCTGCAGAGAAAAGGACCTCTTCTAGCCAAAAGGTTCCATCGCTGCGCATAACAGCTGGCGGTGGTAGACTAGATTCTTCTCCTGCTCCTCCTGAATACATTCAATTCAACTGAATTCATTCAATTTGCCGTCAACATTCAATTAAAATTAAAATAAACAAAGATATTATTTAAAGCAGCATGTGCTAAACAAAGATATGTTTTGTCCACAGGCCTGGCCCCGTATTAAGAATTGAACAGTTATCTTTGCTTTTAATGATGAGATACCTGGATGCCTGCAATATGTTAACATCATGAGAATTTTGCAATAAACATTGCACAGGGCAATAAACCTGATGTTATGAAGGTATTGGGAGTAGTGATATTATGGTATAAGTGGGATATCCAACATACAGAACAAACATAACAGGCAGTCGAATACATAACAAACATTAGAGTCGTTAAGAAAGTCGTTTACACTACTGACCACTACACTAAATTACTGGTACAAAAACAAATTATGTAAGATAGCACACACCAGGAGATGATGTTTTCACAAGGGTCTGGGTAAGCTGCAGTGCCTAACTCTGTGATGACAACCCGCCGTTGTTCGGTTACAGCTCGCACAGAAGCATCAGTTGTGACAAACCTGCAGAGACATGCTTGATAAGCTTGCATTACATACAGCACCACAAAGTACAGACCAGGTGTTAGCTGTATAGTGGACTGTGATGTAGCAGTTAGCTGTAGTGGGCGTACTGTGATCAACCCCAAATGTTAATACCTCGCTATAGGCTACCTTAGAATAATAAGGTTCTATCTGACATTTTTGTCAAAATGGAGTTATTTACATATTTTTATTCTTTGAAAGTTCAGATGAGGTGTTTCTTAAAGTTGTGTACATATTTGGACTTTATATCAAAAATAACTTGTTCCATTTACCATGGAATTCTAAAACTTTGAAGCTCAATATTAGCCTAGAAATCTAGACGCGCCCCTAGCGGCAAATTACATTTGCTGCCAGGGCTAGTCTAGCAACGCTCCGTTGGCTTGTGAGCTCCAGAAATCAAAACTTAATCAGGCATTGAAATCGTGTAGAGTCGTTTGGTGGGCTTAACATAATGATTGATGGCAGAGTTGCAACGGTTTGGCTTGAATTCCCTGCTACTTGAAAACAAATATCCTATTGGGTGCAGATGGAATTTGAAAGACAACTGATTATCCTGCCCCTCGGACTGAGCACTGCGAACGGTGAGTGCCCAGACCCTACATTTTAATGTGGGTCTGGCTCGCCAGGCTAGCTCAATATCTCAGAACTACTCAAAACGCAGATAGAACCTTATTATTCTAAGGTAGCGACCTATCATTTCCTATTTTAAGTGGGTATACTAGTCCTGTGTAACACGTAGACTACACCACTGGTACAGACCAAGAAAACAGCAATGTTTGTGACGACAGTGCGGCCTAGTGTTTGGGAAATGATTCATTTGACCCCTGAGGCGTATGAATCTTTCACCATAAAGTCATGAAATCCCAAACTAACTGGGTCTCTGAGTGGGTGGGCTCAGGATCCATCAGCAGGTTTGATAAACAACTTATTTTCTGCTCCTCAGATAACAGAAAGTGCCACACAGGGTAGAAAAACATGCAATTGATCACCTTCTGCTGCTTTGTGCTCTGAATGAAGTCCCCGACAGCTCTACAAGAGACTCTCTCAAATGAGAAGCGGCGGACAAAACAATCAGCATGGCTGTCAGCATTTTTTTTTGTGTGCCTTTTATTGCATAGTAATATTCATTCAGTTTAAATAAATCAGACAGGAAGATATGCACTAAAAACATTACATATGATCTATATCTGGAGGTTAAACAGGTACATTTAAAAACACAGATGTAAATCCAAGAAGGAAATGTGTAAGTCACTACTGTGCAATTTGGAGGTTTACACTTTCAAGCTAGGTAAATAAAACTGGATGTCAGACAGACCATGCCTTCTATAGTGGTTTAAACCCAACAAGACCATGCCTTCTGCAGTGGGTTAAACCCAACAAGAACAAAAGCTATATCCCAAAATCATACCAGTCTACTTCAGATTTTACGGTCTAAATCCCAATGTTGAGAGAATAAGATATTATAATTTCAGCCAGATGAACAACAAGCTTACAGTAAAAGATTATGCAAAATAGTGCAATCGTTTCCCTTCAGTCCCATTTGTCTATATAATAGTAATCGTTTTGGAACAATATTACTCGTGCACTGTGCAGACTACAGAGCGAAGCATGATGACAGAGAACAGATGAAAACAGAGAACAGACAGACTTAAGGTTATGCCAACAGACAGAGTCTCAATGAAACACCAGAAATAATAAATTAGCTTTCATACTTTGTACCAAATGCAAACACCATATACATGTATGACAAACGTTATGGCTGCAGAGCACCAGTACTGAACGAGGGGTCAGTCATATGTTACAATACTGGCTGAGAGTTTGAGACTCACAGAGACGAACAGAAACTGATACACAGACACACCACGAGAAAAGAAAAGGCGAAGACTGGATATCGAGCCGTTGTCCTGCATTGTTGATAGAAAAGTAAGAAAGGCCAGCACACATATTCTGGACACATATTCTGTGAACAACTGTAAACAATGCATCACAAATAAATAACCATGTTGACTTCAAAAACAACGGAAACATACACAAACACAGGCAAAAACACACGCTAAAACAAAACTGATCAGATGAACACGGAGTAAAGAACTTCAATTGAAAGATCTAACAGAGCATTCAGCCATGACGTAATTAGTAAATATAAAGCTTAAAAACCAGACAATCATTAGCGAATACTGAACGTCTTGGTCTTCTTCATGCTGATGAGCATTGGTGGCTTGATCTTTGGTTTGTCTGCAAACAGCTGAGCTTCACTTTCGGTTGTGGGGAACCGGCGCGCATAGATGTCTGGATACTCCTTCTGGAACTGAGAAGGCAGCAACATGTAAGGCCCACTCTACTGTTGTCACTCACACCCATCTGCTATTACTTATTGTTACACTGACATTTTGTACCATAGCTAATGAGTCAGTATCATGTATGTTCACTGAAACAAAGTTATAAACTCTAATCCACTCATCAGACAGAATAAAGAGTGAATGACAATTCTATTATAGAAATGTGGATAGAATGCCAAGAAACCTCCAAAAGGCCTCACCAGGAGTTTGCAGTTAGTGGACCAACAATGGCCAGTCAAGCCAATGGCTTGCCATCAAGGATATAGCCCTGACACTCATTTTGGACAATACAAAAACATTTTCTATACATACACACACACAACTTATTTCCAAATGGTTATTTAGAGAGAGATAGATAGATAGATAGATAGATAGATAGATGAGATGGAGAGAAAAAAGGGACAGAGATAGAGACGAGATGAGAAAGATGAGAGATAGACAGAGAGAGAGAGAGAGAGACAGAGAGAGAGAGATGTGAAGTGCTGTACCAATTTGAGCTTCTTCTTCTTCTCCTTGACGCTCATGGCTTTGTCCTTGATGAGACTCTCGAGCAGGTCAGCAATGGCCGCCTGGGATACAGACAGCTTCTGCTCCTCAAACTCCTGTGTGCTGATCAGCCTGCAGAAGGAGAAGGCCGGCATGGGCGGCCCTGTGCCTGGACACATGATCTGAGGAACATGGGGAGGAAGGGGAGAATACGACATGTGAACAAGACACTGGGGAGGAATAAAAACACTGAGATGAACTTTATGTTTACCTACCCGGTCATTACTGTGCTGAGGCTGGATTGAAAACAAGGTATGAAAAAAGGGGTGGATGTACTGCAACTTATATGCAAGTTATATGTTATATGCAACAAGCATTATATTCAATGGCATTATTTTCAACATTTATTTATGCAATAAATTTACCGGTAGATATTTTACACATTACATTTAGCATATTACTCATCAAAGGAACACGATGGAAGAATAGATATCTTTGCTCAATATATTCAATGCCATTTAGCGCTATGACAGTACCCAGTTAGTCAAAAACCTACTAATCCTACCCGATCAACAATGTTACACACTGTAATATCAGCCGTTCCAGTGACACGTTGGCAATGTCAGAGACTTTGACATTCTCCATATTAGAAGTCAGTGTAGGATCAGAATGAGTCTGAAGCAGTCACTTTAAGATGGTTTGAAACATGAGGCAGAATAATCAACCATCTAAATGTTTGCAGTGAGAGTGTGCAGGGCTACCTGAACTTTCTTGAGGTAGGCGATGTGGTCCTGGGCAGCATTCTGAAGGTAGAGGGGGACCTGCAGGATCTGCTGGTGGTGGTCGATTAGGAAGGAGAGCAGCCGGCTGGCCAGGAGCTCGTCCAGATCCTCAACCTCCTGGCAGCTCAGAACACACTGGGAGAAGGTGTGGACCATCTGCAAAGCACAACAGCACAGGAAACACTTACATCACTTCCTGTGCACAGCACAGCATGGCCCCACAGTTTATGTGGGTAAAGGCAAAGGGTGTGTGAGTGTGGGTGGGTTCAGGAGTGTCCTTTACTGTGTTGACAGCTGCAGAGGTTGAGGTGAAGTGTTTGTTCCAAAAGCTACTTATTTTCCTTTCAATTTTATTTTTAAATGAACCGTATGTAGGATTTTGGGCAAAACTGGTACTACAAATCACTTTCAAAATACTGTAGAGCGGTGTACACCGCAGATGTGGTAACTAGAGCAGAGCTGGCAACCCAGATGCCGAAACACTACTGACTTTGTGATTACTAGATAGGTGGAGGGTGGGCAGCGGCGGATCAGGCTAAAACACAAATATGTAAACATCAACATCAGTTGAGGGCTGCAACTTCACTTTTTTAAATTACGATATCCTGGCCGGACTACTGTTGTCAGTGATATAAGTATTTGAAATTAGCATGATTTCCTAATGTCTAGTGACAAATCAGGGCCATTTTATGATTAATTGAATTACATTTCTTACATACGGTTCCTTTAAAGCCTCTCTTCAGGAGGATCCAGCCTTTCTCAAATAAAAGCTCAGACTCAAGTCCTGCCAAATGCATCTGCTTCAGTCAATCTCACGTTCAATACTTCAGGTTCTCAAGTTCAATAGTTTCTAATTAGCTACTCTCACACACCTTTGACACATCAGGAGAGGAATGCTGAGGTAACAGAGTTTAGATTTTGGTATTGCCTTGAGGACAAAGCCAGGCATGACAGTTTTGCCTTGTTATGTTCACCTTTCCAAGGAAACACATGTGAGAGAGAGAGAAATGTACGTAGATGTGAATGTAAGTGTAGTCAGATTTTTTTTATTCTACAGTATATATTATACACTATTGCTGAAGCTATTACTGCCCTCTGTTTTTTATTTTTCCTCCCTTTTATTGTTTATTTCATTATTTCTTTTATCTTTATTAAAATAATATTTTAATATTCATGTCAATAAAGCACCATTTGATTTGATTTGAAAGAGACAGTGAAAACAGCTGTAGAGAGTCGGAGTGTGTGTGTGTGTGTGTGTGTGTGTGTGTGTGTGTGTGAGAGAGTGAGTGAGTGAGTGAGTGAGTGAGTGAGTGAGTGAGTGAGTGAGTGAGTGAGTGAGTGAGTGAGTGAGTGGGGTGTCTCACCAGCGTGCGGGTGCCGATGGCATGGTGCAGGCGCGGCATGTCTACGTTCTGGCTCATGCGGGACACCATGCGCATGAGCAGCTGCAGCTTGCGCCGGCTGGAGGGGGGCAGCAGCAACGAGCACAGCTGCAGGGCCTCGATGGCCACACGCTCCAGCTGGGGCTGCAGCAGGGCTACACACACACACACACACACACACACACACACACACACACAGACATACTCAGAGGGAGTGCACCAAAACACAAACCTGTGGATAGAACATGGATAACTGCCTCCTACCAAACACACACACACACACAATCAACACAAATGAGGCCTACTACTGAGAACAGCACACACACTTCTTGCTCAAATACTGCTCTGGTGTCAAAACAGCACACCTACAGGAAAGATGTCAAACTACCGCTACACACATTCAACCAACTCTCGGTTAGCGGTCAGCTGTTACCCAGACGCTCCAACATTGCTACAACACATACGTAACCGCTGCTACATACACATCCACAACACTCTCACAACTACACAAAAAGGTGACGGCTGACAACTACACTAAACACACACACACACACACACTCCCTGCTGTTACAACAGACACTATTCGAGTTCCACACACACACCTCTGGTGCTCTGATACAAATACTAGAGTTAGTCATTTGCATGTAAGGCCACTATCCATGAAGCATCTCAAGCGTGGAGCTCCAGCGATTATAAAGGAGGAGGTCGTCCTCCAGTCAGAGTATAATGGCTGCTTTTCAGCACTACTGCCACAAGATGCTTCATACAGAGTATTCAGCACACACTGCAATGACTACTATGGACGATGATGCAGCAAGTGAGAACATTTAGGCATGATGTCTAAATGTACAAATGAGTAGACAGGTCCATGTGAACAATGTTTTTTAAGTCGTTTTAAAAACTGATTACGTCTTTTACCCATAAACGTCTTGAATGGACTAAATACTTGAATCAAGTAAAAGCCAAGCTTATTTCTATTTTTTTTTTTTTTTAAATAATGTTCTCATGTGTATGACAGCTATTAGTTGGATAACAGGAGGACACACTTTGTGTTAATAAAGATTAAAGACACCATGTTAGTGTGTGAGATATGGTAGTTACAACTGGGGACTTCAACAGATGTTAGACATGCGCATGCACATATATGCAACACAGCAGGCACACAAATGCACTCACTTACACATACATGGCCACTGACTCTAGCACAAACACATGGTCTTACTTTGGTCAGGACCCAGACGGCGGGTGTGAGTGGACACAGAGGACACACTAGCAGCAGTAGAGGCAGAAACAGCAGTGGCAGCAGCAGCAGCACTCGTAGCTCCGGCAGCGGACCGGAACAGGTCCACCGAGCTCCGACAGCGCCGGTTCAGACAGTAACCGGGACGCACGTCCACACTGCTGCCCCCCAGCGCCACAGGCCTGGCAGGCCCAGGCCCTCTCAGGTCCACGGTGGAGGTGAAGTCCGGCCTCATGGTGATCTCCGCCACCGGTGCGTTGATGCTGAAGCAGCTGGCCAACATCTCTCGGTGCTCGACGATGTCGATCAGGTTCCCCACACTCCTGGGCCGGGCTGGCCTCGAGAGAGGAGCCGTGGTGACCGAGGGGTGATCGCTCACGGACGAGCACCTACTGCTACTGCTGCTGCTGCTGCGAGCGCTCTGGAGGCTGGACAGCTCAGAGTCTGTGTCCGTGATCGCAGGGCTGCTGTCGCTGCAGGAGAGACTGGTCATGGAGGCGGACACATTGTGGTCAACCCTGAAGAGGTCTAGGGGAGCATCAGTAGCACAGCTGTGGCCCAAACGGGTAAACCTGCTGGTAGTGGACAACAGGCTCTCCTCCGACCTAAAGAGACTACGTTGTGAGCGCCTCTGCCCTTGTGCGCTGCTGATCCCTCCTGCCACCACTCCGGCTGTCGTGTCCAGAGAGAAACTCTGAGGCCTGCGTTTGGGGCCCGCAGCGGCAGGGAGGTCCAGGCAGCTCCCGCCGAGCAGCTGCCCACCACTGGCCCTGCGAGCCGCCTGGACCTTCCCCGCACACGCCCCCCTCAGGGGAGCCGTCCTGAGCTCCACTTTAGAGCTGAACACCTCCTTCATGGGGGACTCCTCCTCCTCCTCCTCTGGGGCGTCCCGGCGGATGAGGCTGAGCAGTAGGCACTCTGTGGACTTGAAGAAGTTGACGCCATTCAGGTGGGGTGTTTTGGAAGGCGGGGGGCAGAGAGGCGCCTCTGGGTTTTTACGCTTGCCTCTGTGCGCTTTGGGACCAGAAATGTAGCCGCACAGAACTAGCACAGATTGGACCGGACACAAAGAAGAAAACACAAACACAACACATACAAAACACACACACACAGGCAGCAGGCCAAAGGATAGGGGAGACATGTGTAGGACACAACATGGATTAGCGACAGGAAAACAGTGCATACAACACACACACACACACACACACAGACACACACACGTTAGCAATACAACCTCAGGTTACAGGTCAGTAGTAACATCAGTCGGTGAGTAAGAACCCATATTTAAAAAAGGAAACCAGTGAAACAATTAGCTGGAATTCAAATGAGATAAATTACATGAAGAGAAGTTTACTCTCAACCTCTGACAGAGGACCTTTTGTTACAGGACTTCTTGATTTGTTTGATGGAGAAAAAAACTAAATCAATTCTCACAAATGAATCAATTCTCCCATGCATTAATGATTTGCAAAAGCAACCGTACAAGTACATACCCAACACATTGACAAACAAGTCATAGTACTGAAATGTGAGGAGAGGTTCTGGCAGACTGCAGAAGTAGTCAGAGACGGTTTTAAACACATCCCTCTCAAAACCTGGGTAAGATGGCTGGCTGGAATCATACTTGGGCCCTTTCCAGAGAAAACAAAAAGAAAACAAGTTTTATATGGACACTCAATTATTCTATACATCTTTCTTGCGGTCTATAGAATGAAGGCTTTGAGAACACTGGATAGTTATAGAAAATCTGAATGACAAAATAGAACAGCCATTTTAAAGTCATATTTGACGGAGCTGTATATGCAATATTGCATTAACTTTGTGCTACACTACTACAGCTGCATAAGGATGAATTTCAGTGTTCATACTCACAGTTTGCCAAGCACTTCATGGCTGACAGAACCCAGTGTGGGAGGTCATCTGTCAGAATAGCAAAAAGGCCAACGTGAGACACACGCAACAGAATGGATGGCTTAGTTTGTACCGCAAGACACAAGAACCTGACGCATGTGAAGCATGCTGCACGTCAGCGACACCCCCCCACCTGTCTTATCTTCCAGAGTAACGACTCCATGCTTGTTCACATGGGTCATGTTGTAAACAATATTCTCCGAGTTTACTTGGGTCGGATCCAAGACCCCTTCAAGTGAGGCCAGTCCCAAAATTTTCTGTAAACTGAGAGAAGAAACAGGCCTATTTCAGCACATAATCAATGCACACATTTGTGACTATTTAGCCAACAAGTGTAAAGTGATCCGGCTGTAACTGAAACTACATACTGTGTTAAAGTTATGTTTCTCCAAACTTCCTGAGTGTCCTCGGCAGTCACCTCTCTGCGATGAACAGTCTCCTGAAGCAACGATTCTGAGGATGGCTCGAGGTTTTCTGGATCAATATTCTCCTAATATATATATATATATATATATATATAATATATATATATATATATATATAAAATAATTGAATTACGATGTGAATGGGATTAAAAACAACTTGGAATGTCATATACTAGTATTCACAGAGCATTAATACCACCAGATAAGGAAATACTAAAGTGTTTTGCTTAACAAAGAAAAAAGTGCTGCAATTGTGGATTAGAACATGTATTGCATCGATTTACAGACACATGTGTCTTACCAGAGTTTCCTTGTCAAATTTTTTTGAATGCCTGAATTTGAAAAAGACTTCTTTTTCCTTCAGTGAGCCAGACTTCTTTCTCAAGGTTGGTGGGTAATTTGGGATTGGCTTCAAAGGAGACGTTGAAGGAAATCTAAGAATGCACAACACAAGCCATTTAAGAGCTTCTTTGGTGATACTGGCTCTCCTCTTGTTAAATAGTCAAAAACTATGCTAAATATCTGAGACCCAATGTTTACTTAAGTCTAGCAACTGAGTCACCAAGTATGTGTGCAAGAATGTTATTTGCTTTGGCCAATACCTGTACAGTTGAGCATTGTCTTCAAAATCCTCAGTGCCCCATCTAGTTTTTACATCCTCGATGACGTGGTTCTTGAGAAACTTTTTCAGCAACTGCACTGTTTGTTGCCTGGTGACCTCGGGTCCGAAATTGTTATTATTCCTCAGGAGTTCATGCAACCAGTCCACCGCTGCACCCGCGGTGAAACAGTTCCCGTAAACCCTGAAGTGCTGTCGATGTTTCCGTAGAGGCATGCCCGCACGGAAGAGCTTGGTCACTTCATTCCACTAGAAAACAAATGCAGTTTTAGGTTTTATTGTTTAACAGTTCACATAACGTTGTCGACAACTCGCGGGGTACGAATTCTGTAGCATGTAGTTAACGTTAGAGACAACGAATGAATAACAAGTAGTACCACTTTATGAACATTATGCATACTTAAACATTGAACCTGAAGAAAACCTACTATAGCTTGTTTCTTCCTGATGACTTGCAACTTATTTATTCATTGACCTTAGCTAGCACTGCAATTAGCCATGCATCTAAATTAGCTGTTGTAAATTCTACAACTGACGTTAGCTTCTAGCTATTATACTCTGTATGCTAACGTGTTATTTGGCTAAAGTTTCGCAAAGTTTCTTACCAATTTGGTGGCTCTATATGGACCAGGTGTTATGACGTGGTTATTCATATCGTCATCCATGTCGATGTGTATGGAATCTAAATTAATTTCTACTGTCCGCCGTATTCATACTTTTGTTGTCTTCCAGTACCACGCCAACTGGGTGTCTACAGTACACTCTCAACAAACGTCTGAGTTGAGATTACACCGTTTAAAATTACGAGCCTGGTTGCCGAGACATTCGATTGGTCGGCACTCTTGTCACGTGTCAGGAGCTGTAAACAAGGAAAATGCTGATGTTGTTCTGTGTCAATGTGAAACTCGATAAAAAAAAAAAAAAGATAAAAAGATTGCTTAAATTTTCTTGCTTAAAACATTCTTTATGGCAAACAAAACATTTTAGCATTTTAGCTTTGTTGTGAAGACTATCATACGGCTATGGACTCTATGATCGGTCACTGCCACCTTGTGACCGTGCAACACTGTAGCCTAGGCCTAGGCATACTACTGAGGGCTATTCAGTCTTGTAGCCTACACTTAAACGTGTGTGCAGACTGCAACTACTTTAAGATACACTACAAGTAACGACAAACCAACTAGCCTATAACTACTAATGAGTCATTTTGTCAAAGTTTCTACTAAAGTTTCTATTCTATTCTATTTTAATATTTATTTATTGTAAAACATCATCGCTACGAAACAGATTAAGTAGCCTATGTTTAGACTAAAGGATGCATTTCAAATAGGTGTGAAGGATGGATCCTCCATGCTGACTTGAGGCCGCCAATCAAACTGCCCTGAAATGCAGCTATGCTGTCATTAATGCCATTATGGCGGCAGCTCTGATTCTGGATCAGATTAAAGTCCCAACCTTCTGGCATCAAGGGTCAAATGTATTTTGATATTCACTCTCTTTTATTGTAATTTTATTTTTAAAATAGTATAGGCTAGCCTATTGTAAATGTAATTTTGTAATTGTAATTTATTTATTTATTTCAAGACAGAGACAGCGCACAATAAGACATTAACCACAACAAGAGAATATGCATTGTGCCAGGTTTTAGCAGATTGCTATTCCACCTGTAGTCCCTGGGCAGGTTGATGAAATAGTACATTAAAAATTAGTATAAGTGAAGAAAGTTATTAAGTTAGATAAAAGCACAGGTCAAAGAGGCAATATATAAAACAAATAAATAGAAAACATGAAAGCATATTCGACAGGACAGACTGCCCCCATTACGCTTGCGCGCGCGCACACACACACACACACACACACACAATTCATAAATGTGTACTCTTGTCTTCACAGTAACCAACACTTTGCAAGATGTGAGAAGGCGTGAGGACCTACATGAAATAATGTCGGTAAAGTATTCCATTGAGTCATAGCAATGCAGGAAAATTATGACTTCCCAAATGCAGTTTTGCGTTGGGATATACTACACTCTCCCCTAACAGATCTTGTTGTTCTTATTGACCTCTCAGAGCAGAGTGTGACATATTTCTTAAGGGGGGAGCTGTTGCATTATGAATAATTTTAAAAAGTAAACAGACATTTGAGTGCTTTATGAGGTTATCAAAGTTTAAAATTTCATATTTATTGAGTATATGACAGTGATGGTGGCGCCGTGGCTTTTTGTCATGGATTTAAAACGCAGTGGCTTTAAAATGGTTTCATTTGACTTAGACCAGCTTGTAATACAATAAAAAAAATGTGGTATAATCATGGCATTCAGATACATACTGGAAGCCTCTAGTGAGTGAATTCCTTATGTGTCTGAAGTTAGATAGGTGAAATTTCAGTGTGTTTCTCAGTTTTTTCACATGGTGTTTAAAGGTATGAGTTGGGTCAAGAGTAACACCCAAATACTTGAACTGATCAACATTTTTAATAGTTTGCCCATTTACTGAGACATCGGGGTAATCTTTTAGGGTGATCCTGCTGGTAAAAAACATGGTTACAGTTGTACAGGGTGAGGCAAGAGCACTGATCTATAAAAAAACACTATATTCTTTATAGATCAGTGGGCAAGAGTTGTGTAGCCAAAGAGCAACCTTTTGCATTGTCTTTGTTAATGTCATAGCAACCTCTGTAGCGCTCATTCCATGAGTGTAGATGACAGTGTTGTCTGCATACATTATTATGCTGACATCATCACATATGGAAGGCAGGTCATTATATAAATGCTAAAAAGTAGGGGGCCCAAGATTGACCCTTGCGGTACACCCAGTGTACAGGCTTTAAGTGGAGAGAGTGTATTATTTACTTGCACACACTGTTGACAGTCGCTCAGGTATGATTTGGTCAAGTTTAAAGAATATAATTACCAAGTTTGTGAAACAATTTGTTATGATCAACAGTATCAAAGGCCTTGCGCAGCTCTAGAAAGACATCACCAACCACTCCTCCTTGGTCTAAGTTGGTTTTAATGTCCTTAAGGAAGTAGCAGCAGGCTGTGTTAACCAAGTTTCGGTGAGGCACAAATAATCAACATTAGAGTCTGTTAATAAGTGTTCAAGTTACACCAAGAGAGCCAGGGAGAGGGACAGAGATACATAGCAGAAAAAAAAGAGAGGGAGAGAGAGAGACCAGCAACCGAGGTATATGGCCTAATGTTAGAGAAACCTAGTGTATTCCATTTACAATCAACTGCTTGCTATTGTGCACATGCACAAATGGATTGGAACAATAGCATTCACTTAACCATGTGTAGCTTTGAGGCTTGGAGGTCACTGCATGGGTCCTGGGTCATCTGTAAAAGATCACAGTCACCTTTTGTGAAAAACATCCCAGATCTTTGACAATACACAAATAGTAGTTTTATGATGGTAATTACTCACCCCTCACCCACTGCTGGGGCACTAATTCAGGAACATTAGCATATTCATCCCCTTTGTTTCAAACTCAGTATGGCAGTCTTTGACATGCCTATCTTACTTTTAATCACAAAAAAAACCTCTAAATAAATAGCTTAGCTTAATTTTATGAAATGGTAAAATTTATTTTGCAGATGGTCAAAGAGGAAAGACAAGAGAAGAAGGAAGGCAGGTTAGGTTTGACTCCATTCGTAAATTAGCTCACAGGCAAACTGCTGATCAGGCAGCAGGCAGCATGCTAGTAGGCCTATGGCTCCTCTGCTCCTTTGCTGTGTCCATCACCGGCCCTTTCATGTAAAATTCTCCCGCTGGGCTCCTGAAGAAGCAACAGAGCAGACGCACATCACATCACCAGCTCTCCTTCAGCACTTCACAGACTGCCCGCTCTCGGCTCGCTCACTAATAATCTCATGATACTGTAATGTCTGCCAGTGTTCAGTTATCTTGTTTAATTGCAAAGCACAAAGAACATCCACTATACAGGCACGAGAACTCAGTGGCCCGCATTTGGCCAGAGCAGAAAAGAACTAGAACTTCCTCAACCGGTAGCATATATCCCCGGGGGGTCCGCTCCCTCTCGCCAGGCCGCCAACCATCAGTGTGCCCGGGGTTATAGCAAGGGCGTTCTGCACAGTAAATCTATGTCAAGATTATTCCAGGCACATTTGATTTGATGTGACTGAGTACAATATGAGAGTCCACTGATGTGGGTCAAGGCATCTGGCTGTCCTTCTCACAAGACTGTTGGTCATTTTGTTGGTTTATGATTGGCTTTTGCCTGGGCTCAGAATCCCAGTGTGGTGCTGGTATCAATGGCACTGGAGGTTTACAGACTGTTCTCCTTTCCCCTCATATATATATCTTCATTTTAGCATGGTTTTGATCCTCACTTGATGATGCTTTATTGATGTCTCACAGCCAGTGGTTAAGCCCAGATATGCACTATTGTTGAAGTGGGTCTATACTGTTTGATGTATGGACAAGAAAAACATGATAAAAAATGCATGCTGTTAGGACAAAGTGCATAAAAAGCTACAGAAAGAGAGACAGTGAGAGAGAGAGAAAGAGAGAGAGAGAGAGAGAGAGCAAAAGAGAGAGAGAATGAAAGGGTAATGAAAACAGAGATAAAGGAAATGCAAAGATTGTCAGTTATATAGATTCTGCTTGGGGCTGCCATTCTTAAATTAAGCATGAATTTATTTACATTGCTGGTATTTACAGTAATGATGCTGGTAACACAAGCAGAATGGGTCAGAATTGAATTAAATGCAACATTGCTGCAAAGTAAAGCAACCTGTATAAAAGACTGAGTTAACCATATAATCAAAATCAGAGTGGGGCTCTTGTAAAATAAATGAATTAATCATGATCCAACACTGTCGTCTCTAGTTTCCTCTCAGTCTTAAATATTCATAATAAGTGATCTTAACAGGATACCCCCTTACAACCCTCAAGATGTCCTCTTAACTGGGATGCCTTATCTGTATCTGCGTATGATGGTTTATTTAGTAGCTAAAACCTTGTGAGACCTGACCAACTTACACCTATGTTTGGGTTCACCCTGCCTTTTTACAGTTCTGCTTCTCTAAGCATATTCAGTTGAGATCAGACATTTGTATGTGTGTGTATTGTCACACGCCTGATCTACATCTCGCTTTGGACTTGACCCAGATTGGTTGCCATTTTTGTCATGCCCAACATTATTTTGTACATATTTTGCACTCTATGAGCTTACAAGCCCATCCTAATAGAGAAATACAGGACAATGCATGCCAAAACAAAATTAAACAATCAACTTAAAAATGTAAAGCCAAATGTAGAAAGCTTGATTTGTTATCGCCTCTAAAATAACTTGAGGCTTACAGAGGCCATGTAGTCCATGAGCCACAGGCCCAAAAGGGGGCGTGTCACTACCACTTGGGGGGGCAAATTCTCACCATATTTTTCTGAAAGCTACATATCTCTGGAGTATAAAATGGTATGATAGCAAGTTGGATCTTGTAGCTTTGTGGCTGTACAGGCCTTCAAAGTTGACCTCTGATTTGAAAAAAGGAAATTCCGCCTATTGGCTTTTTTTTGTTAAACCACTCATAAGAGCCCAGAAAATAATTCAAACCTCATTATTACTGATGCATATGTGGTGTTTGATGTTGGCATACATATTTTGAATCATTATGTGATTTTGCCCTTCATTTTGGTTGATAAAATTCAAGATTTATGTGTAATAATGAGCAAATCTACGTTTTCAGAGACACAACGTGTTGCAGCACTAATTGAAATGCCCACTACCTCATTAATCAATGTATTTATACCTTCCTACCTCCCAGCAGAGACTTGAAATACAAATGATTACATAGGTCTGCATTGCTATGCTATTTACTATTTGTAAATGTACTATTCGGAAACACCCCAAAATTCAGTCAATTAGTATTTTATTGAAACTACCCATAAGAGATATTCCAAGAGATCAAAACATCATGATTACCAATCACATATTACCTTTACATTCAAGGAATACCATATGAAAATTGTTCACATCACCACATGTACCCAGCTTAACATAAATATTAAAATGTTATAATGTCCAGGGCACATGAAATATATACAGTAATTTCCTGTTTATTACATGTAGCCATATTGTGTAAAAGCCACAGGACAGTGTTTTGCAAGTTAAAAGAAACAAAACCATATACCATATTAACTGCCCCCGTGTATTAACCTCATAGCTGAAGAAATTTTGCAAAATCATTGTATAAACTGCAGCTAATAGTTGGGAAATTATGGTAATTGCATCACAGGTGCTAAAATGATCTACATTATACATTTCAGTTGTACTTTTGACTAGTAAGAATGTGGGAATGAGATGTAGATGAACTGGTTGGTGAAAATATTCATACTTTACACATTGTTATCATTATGTACAATTATTATTATTATTATTATCATACTTAAAATTGTCTTTCATCTGATGTTAAAATAATTTCCATTGAAAAGAAATAATAACTATTTTCCAAGACTTGATCTACAAGTACATACATTTACAACAGTTTTAAAAATTCTACACAGTTAGAACTGATGAGACAGAAACTAAAATTGGATCAATCCATTTTCAGAGGAACATGAGTTCATTTGCATATCTACAGCAGGCAAAGCAACACAAGGTTAGGGATGATCTGATTCAGGCTCATACTACAGGCAAAGATCATGACATAGAGGCTGGAGTCAGATACACCTAAGCACAAATTCCATGATACATTGACAAAGCAAAAATTAAATACATTTACGAGCATGAGTCAAAAAAGAAAACACAGGCACATGGCAAGACCATCATGTTAAAGACTGGACATGAGAGAAGTCTTTTGTCACCCTTTGGACCTTAACCATGGTCATTGGCGACACCTGAGGGGACCCCAAGGAAAACCTCTAAAGCAGCACTTGCAAAGCATTTGCAGAAACTTGCATCACTATCAGATAATCTTCCAGATGAATATAATACAGCAACAATCATTGATGGAATGTCTCTGGTCCAGAAGGTCAATAACAATGTCTCAACTTATGCAGACATTGCTGCTGCTATTCATAGCATGATCCGTAAAGAGGCAATGCAGAGGCAGATAATTTTTTAGATTAAATTAGATTAGATTTAACTTTATTGTCATTGTGCAGAGAACAAGTACAGAGACAACAAAATGCAGTTTGTGTCTAACCAGAAGTGCAAAAAAGCAGAAAAGTACAATGTGATATACACAGTATAGGCAGGTGGTGCCTAGACAGGACAAGAAATATAGTGCAGTGTAGACAGTAGTATACAGTTGTTTTGCAGAAGGTGGTTTAGAGTAGCATAAATTAAATATAAATATGTGCAGTGTATTAGCAGTTACCTTATAAGAGCAGAATAAATATGGCTATGTACTGTAAGATGAACAATGTATGAACAACATGTACAGGTATGTGCAATGTAGGCCTAGTGGCGGTACCATTATAGTAGTAGTAAGAACAATATAGATATATGCAGTGTATTAACAGAATATATTACAGAAAAACTGAATAAATATGGATATTTAGTATGAACCATATAGACAAAAATAATGGATGTCCGACGATTTCTCCCCTCCTGGACATGTTTCGGATTTTGACTGCTAAATAATTTTAGTGCGGTGTGCGGGTGATAGAGAGAAGTTTTAGGGATAAATAAAGTATATCTATCTATCTATCTATCTACGTCCTGGGCAGCCACAAATTTAAATATAGGCTAATAATCAGGCTGCAATGATCTCGCAAATAATTCCTGAATAGCCTATAGTGTGTCGTCTCCACAGCAAGAATGTGTCCTAATAATTTCTATCTGCGACTAGTGAAATGATTTCACTAGCTATAATTTATTAATTTTGCAAAACTGAACAACACAATTAAAGTTTCTTTCAGCTTATCCATGCTTTTTTGAACGTGATATGCAGATATCCTCGCAGTGAGACTGAGGTCTGTTGGTTAGGAAGTCCACATACACATATATTGGTAGATGTTTTTTCTTTACCTTGACATGTTTCGACGTATACTTCCGTCTTCATCAAAAGGTCACACGGTGGAGTAGTGTGACGCGTTTTTATCAGCTGATGTAGTTACGGAGGTGTGATCCACCTGTCAGTTTTTTGACAGGTGGACCACACCTCCTGCATGCCAGAGTCATTAAGCAGGAGAACAACCGATACCACCGCTGGATAAAGGAGGCGATTGAAATAAGAAAGCGGAGCCCAAAGACGATGAACAGAGATGAGGGAGCATATACACAGTAAATCGGCCAGTGTTAATTTTACTCTGTGGGTGTTAATTTTAACACTATTCCAGAGTTTATATAATCCTCACTCATCAGTGTTAAAATAACACTTGCCATAGTGTTGTCGTATTAACACTAGCCTAGTGTTTCATAATTAACTCTATCAGAGTTAAAATTAACTCTATTGGAGTGTATCATTAACTCCATCAGTGATTCATAATTAACTCTATTGGAGTAATTAATTAGTTTCTAGAGCCATATATTTATCAAAATAAACATATTAAACAAACCACAGCAAATTAATTACTTTTCTTTTTTTATTAACATTTGCCATGATATGGCTCAAATCAATGTGCAGAGGTACAATATATATGTCAAAGTTTGGTCCATAAGCATTTTGTTGAGCAAAGGCCTTATACTCATACAAATCATTGACTTTAACAATAAAACAATGTTCCTCACAATCCATAACCACATATGCATGAAAATGCTCTGCAACACTGAGTAAACATTTCATAAACAAGAAATAAAACAATATAATCAAGAGTTTTTTACAATTTCACAAACTTGTTTTGCTTCAAACCTATTACTAGAGATGTGCAATAATGGGCCAATTTTCCATAAGCAAGACAGATAATGCACCATGAAGTGATGTTACATGTGGGTATACCCAAAGTCCTTTTAGGCAAGTCCCTCCACTCAGCAGCCATATTGCAACGCATTTTGGGCACTTTCGGCAGGCTTCACAACACCAATCTTGCTCCAGCGGCAAGATCACAACACATGATTGGCACAATCAATGTCTTCACAACACACCACATGATTGGCTCAATGTATTTACATGTCCACGTTTTGCCACGGAGGGGGGTGTGATATATGTAGACAACACCATACGTTACAAACTAACCCCATGCATTTCTATGGAGGATTTTTTGAGTGCTGTGTCTCCTCATTAGAAAGTCTACCTCCTTAAAAAGCTCATGGTGTTCATGTATTCCAAGGCTCCCGAGCTGTTCTTGACCAAACGCTGCGACACTCGTTGCTTTAGGCGCCATGCCAGATAGCCCGTCCCTCTTCCAGCATCGTAGAAGTGTTCCTGCAAAATAATGTGGGCAAGAACTATGATAATCCAGATCAATAGTTGAACATTATTATTATATATAACCTTAAATGGAAATGAGTAAAATCTTACATAGCCATTGGTGGAGTAAGGATCCCTGAGATTAGGAAACAGTCACAATGCCGAGTGCATATCTTTTTCCTTGACTTCGTACTGGTATCCTAAAAACAATAGGAAAATTATATTAGATATATTCAGACAACATTACAAGCTATAAAATGGAAGAGTGATTAAACATGGATTATGGATAAAATATAGACTTAACGCTTCTTGCCACTAAAATATGCTTAAGTAATATTACATTACATTAGGCTAACACATTTTTAACCAAAGCGACTAACATGGTAGCAGTTTAAGTTTTAAAGCAATTCTCTCAACAATTTTAGGACAATTTAAAAACAGTAGAATACAGTAAGAATAAGTGCATCAGTGAGTGCTGTTTTTAAACAGTTGAGTGTCAGTTCAAGACAGGTGGTAAGTACTAGGATCAGCAAGACTTGTTGTAAGTAGTGCTATGAGAGGAGATGTTCTCTAAAGAGCTGGGTCTTCAGGAGTTTTTTGAAAATGTTTGACTGGACCTAACTGTTGTATACAATTAGATTAATTTATTCAAAACAAAACATACCCATGGACCAGGATATTCAGAAGATGCCTTCTTGTACAGTGTGTCAAGGTGCTCTACTATACTCCTCCATTATTTCCTCTCCCATTTAACTCTTCTCCAGAACCTCCTGGACCATCTATGCGTAAAAAAAGAAACAATAACAGTGATACACTTGTAAAGAGAAAACTTACATGCACCCTCTAAAAAGTGTAAATACAGAGTACAAACAAGAAAGCTAAGGGGGCAGCTAGAACGTCAAAAAACAAATGCTATTTAATACCACTGATAGTGCTCAAAATATAATTACACTTCTGTGGTTGTGTGATGAGGGTCTCTACAGACAATCAGAAGTATTGTAAACTTGGAAAGTGTACAGAGAGATTATAACAAGACCTGTATCTGAAGGAAGCAAATTGCTTGGCTTCGTGTTCTAGTAGCATGAAATCAGTGGGATTTTGATCTTGCAGCACTGGATCTGCAAGCAGATCTGACTGAATCTAATAAACATACTTTACGTTCAGCCAGATCTGTGCAGAGCTGCAAGATTGAATGTGCCCACTGATTTGACACTACCGGAACACAAAGCCAGGCTTCTGCATTTTGGAGACGAGACAGACAAGGATTTCTCCTAGTGATATTTTAATTTTAAATGCTCACCTGTTTGGCCTTTTTCTGCTGAATCTCCTATGGCAGAGGTGTTCTCTTCTTTTGCACCAGTGGATTGATGTGCCTTGTTTGAAGAACAAGAAAAAAAAAATTGGAATCTTAAAGGGCTGCTTTAAGAAATTCGGTCTCCGATTTTATTTCACTTAATTCAACTAAAGGGTGACAAAATCTTTTTTTCTTTTAACCATAACCACTTTATTTGGCGTGAACAACACATTTTACAATTTTCTTCATCAGGTTTGAACGTGTACCTAAAGCCTTCACGCCAAATAAAGTCAACAAAATATACCCTCCAGTGTGCAATTTATACTAGTTTTTGACTTTTTAATAGTTATACTGCACACCATCAGCACCTGCAAAAGGGCTGTGCACAGGGATTTTGAACTTTGATTGATTTCAAATGTATTTCTTAAAAAGGATCATAAGGATCTGCATTAACTCCAGCCAGGATACAAAGTGTGCGTGTGAAATCATTAAGAAACATGCCTAAGGTCAGGCTGATTCATAGTCTAAACAAGCTAGAAAAAAGAAAGAAAAAAAAAAGCGTTGCAATATGGCTGCCGAGTGGAGGGACTTGCCTAAAAGGACTTTGGCTAAACCATATAAAACCTCACCTTCTTGAATTAAACTTTGAAAGGAAAAACCAGGCAGCTGTTTGAGGTACTTTTTTCTCCATGGTAGTGGACATTGATGAGCATTTTGCTGACCCTGTTAAAACAAAGAAAATGATTACATCAATACAAGAACAACAATGATTTGACTATCAGCAGTATATCAACTAACCAGCAAAGGACTTCTAAACTTTATTCTGACATTATTTACCACAGGTTGCCAAATGTTTCAAAAATGTTTCAAGTGTTTTGTCTTAAAATATGTTCATATAATCCCTACTTTTTAAGCAACATGACTGGTAATAACTTAAATAATTTCATTAGGCAGTAAACTCGTCTACATTTTACCATATCCATAAAAAAACTGCTCATAATTTCAGAGAATACACATTTCTTACTCTGCTCAGCTGTAACGTTATGCCTGATGGGCTGAATATCCTTATGCACGTGCTTGCAAGCTATTGAACCACAATTTCTACAAATATCTAAAATTAGTATCAGCTAGCTAACTTCTATACTCCTTGGCTTACCTGCACCCTTTATAAGTTAGGAAACAAATAAATTGATCTAACCCAAATAAAGCCAACAGACTCTAACAGAAACGAATACCAGTGCCATACAGAGAATGGAGACTGCACCAAACCAACCAGGCTAACGGTTACCTTACACCTCTGTTTGCTACAAATGCCTAACAGTTAAACGAATGCCCTCGTGGTCTCAGCTAATGTTAGCTAGCAGCAATTTTTTATAACCAAGCAATAGTGTTCAGTTCAACCAAACGTCAATGAGTCGACAGACTGTTATAATTAGTCAGTCAACAGATCCATTTGTGCCAGGTGAGCATTTGGCAGCACACTAACGTTAGATCGCTATGAACAGTGTTGTTCTGGCTGTAACTAATGTTAATCAGCTAGGCTACGTTAGCATGTTAGAGCTATTCCCTCAGTGGGTATTCAAATTCCAACCGCCTTTTCGAATTTCAGAAAGGACTTTAAGACGTTGTCGACTCCAATATTATATTAATGTCAGTTTACAGTTTAAGTATTACAAATTAACATAAACTTAACCATTTCAATTTGATAAGGTTATAACCCACCGAAGTTATGTTAGCTTGCTGGATGTTTTACCAATAATTTTCTGAGCTAGCTAGTGCTAGCGACCTTGCTACTAGCTAGCGACCAAGCTAACGTCACCAATATTTCATAGTAGGTAAAACACGTTGGTATGAAAACATATACCTGTGATGTGACATTACTTAATTGTGTATTTGTCGTAGTTTTCATGCTAGATTACAGAAGTATAGGGAACAAATGAATTTACCTTTTACTATCCCACGATGTACTTCAATGGCGTCCATCTTCTTTTCAAAAATCTCAACTGAAGAACCGGAAGTGTAAATGACTCCACCCCAGAGTTCGTACATTCACACCCACTTAAAACACTAGGTTGTGAGTTTTAATTACACCGTCGGTGTACATGTTTGTTCAAACAACTCCCGAAGTTACACTAATTAACACTAATGAACACTGAAAAATATGTCTCTGAAAAATTAACACTTAATAACACTGTCAATTTTACTGTGTATGCTCTCCCATACCTGGAGTGCCGTCCTGGGGGGCTGCTGACTGACAGCAGGAGGTGTGGTCCACCTGTCAAAAAACTGACAGGTGGATCAAACCTCCGTAACAACATCAGCTGATAAAAACAAGTCACACTACTCCACCGTGTGACCTTCTGATGAAGATGGAAGTATACGTCACTATTTAAGTTGTGATATGCAGGTGAAGAGTAAAAATAAATAAATAAATAAGACTCAAAATTAACATGACAGTGTGACAACCAAAAACAAGAACTGTTGTGGCACTGTTTCATATGCTGTGTGAAAAACACAAATTAGAGACTTGCATGTGAGAGATGCCTTGCAACCAGAGACAAAACACTGTGTTCATCAATGCTCAATTCTCAGATGAGGTATCCATGAAAACAATTTCAAACTGGCCCAGAGTCAAGGACTCTGACAGCCAAGGACCAACAGCTCTTATGAGTTTTTATTTATATATTTAACACATCCGTTCCCTACTGCAATGTGTTGCTAAGCAACTGTAAAATAAAGCAGAAAGCTCTGAAGAAGATAACCTCCTACCAACAGCTCTCCAGCTCGTACTCAGCACATAAATATGGGCTTTTCAATTATGAGATGCTATTGTGATAAAATAGAGAGACGACAGGGTAAAAAAAAGAGCTAGAGTGATTGTGAAAGCATTTCTAAAACATTCCAGTATAGGCACAAGTGGTGAAATCTGATCATGACATTCACTAGATTCTGAATTCCTGTGTAGGTTTGTGTGTTCGAAAATCATACAAAATCTCATAAGTCTGTGCCTTGTCTGTGTTGCTTTAAGACAATTTATCATCATTCCATAATCAACATGGTTAAGAATTTCACACCAAATTTGAATTAAGTTTTATACTCTGTAGTGAGGTATTCAGATATTATAGTTGTGAATGTCTGCTTATACGTAAGTAGCCAAAGCACTGCCTTGTTGGATATACATTGCTACAAAAAGCAGATCCAGGCAATGACTAGCCTACACCACTACATTCAAATCAATTCATGTCAACAAAAAAGGTTGATAACTGCATAGAACTGTGATTTAGGCTATCACATCAAAATGCAACATCAAACGCCAAATCCTTTCTCTACAATGCTGAGGACAAGATATATGTAGTTGTGAGCAGGAACCAGAGGGATGTGGAATTCACAACAACTTCTTTTCAGTAGGTCTATTGAATCCATCTCCTCAGTTGCTATGGTGATTTGCTAGTGAGGAGTGTGGTCCAAATGTAGTTTATCCTATACTGTACACTGAATGAGAAATGTTTGGCCTTACACCAGAGTGGGCAGCTTGTGTTCAAGAAGAGGAATTCCGTAGGCCTATGTCATAGACATTTCTGACCCACACACACGGTATCACAGATTTACAGAATCCAGTCATAGTGTTTATAATCTCGGTAACCTGATTGACGGGAGTAATTAAAATATAGGCATTTGAAATAAAGGTCATCGTTAAATTTAACCCGCCAATGTTTTGACACACAGCTAATTAACATAGAACACCTGTACAATCGCGCCTCAAAAAAGTTGTATGCCATAACTTCGGAGCCAATCCATGACGCACAGAGGCGGGACCTGCTCCTGCCAGTTAACCTGTATGATTGACGTTGAATTTCTGAGGAGCAGCGCAGCCGTTGAATGTAGGTCTATTCAGGGAAGATGAAACTGCGAAGAGAGAAATGAAGTAAGGACGGAAAATGCAGGACGACGGGAATTTCGCTTTCCAGTGACATATTTTCTGCGCCCCCCCCCTCCCAAATTAACTGGATTGTAAGAAGAAACTCGCTTAACCTACATCTACTGACCTTCCACAACCCGGTTTAAAGATGGACCTGCGCCATGCGGTAAGTAGAACTGTATTTTCAAATAGGCTACATTTGTATATGTCCAGTGTTCTCCATGCGGTGAAGCATCGTTACATCATGCCAGTACTCCAGCGGTTTATCCATCTGCATTGTGCAGAGGTGAAACTACGCCTACTTTATCAGTCTGAGGATGCATCGTGCATACTGCAGGTAAAGCAGGCTGTTGCCTGTCATGAAAATCGAAACTATCTACATGTAGTTGACTTTACGGAATTCTCACCACCCGGTAAGATATGGGTCTATTATGAGGTCCCCGATATGATGGTGCATGGCTTATCTCTTTAAGCTTTACTCGAGATTTGCAATTTCTCGCAGAGACCAGTATTTATCATTCAGTGCAACTTCTGCAATTCAGATTTGTAAGAATTGTAGACGAATGTATCTTCAAAACAGAGGATATCATCGTTGGTGTAATGATTGGATTGATATGTTTAAGAAAATAAACATGCGCAATCAACTCCAGGTAGGCTCATTTGCTGCACAAGTGCATTGGATTTCGCGAGGAAAATCAAACATTCTCACGGCATCACTGTGGAGCGCCTATATCAACCAAACAGACCAATGCAGCCATACTGCAGTTTACTGTGCTTTAGAAAATAGAAAGGACAGTTTAATTTGCCTTTATTGTATTTTATTGTCTGTATATGTAATGTGTAAAAATGAACTCACAGTCTTAAATTACGTGGGCAGCCTTGCGATTATGTCATCCTCAAATTTATCCGTTACAATTGAGAAGAAGCTTTAACAACAGCGTGATTGACATGATATCCTTTTTGAAGATATCCTCAGTGTCCTTGTTCTGGCGCAGTTATTTTAATTTCTCTAAATGTAACCCTGTTCTACAAAGGTTTTGACATTTTGAAATTGAGAAGTAGGTTAATTGTTTTACCAGCTTTATTATGTGAAATGATGTGGCACACATTTCTGTGTTGTATAGGCATAGAAAGAAAACCTTCAGTGTATGTAATGTTTCTACGTTATGTTTAAATAGGACTCAAAGAAGGCAGTCATCATTAGCCTGTGTTCAAGTGGGTTCTCTGTGTGGGTGGATTTCACATTGAACATTCAATGTGGGCCCACAGTGTTGGGTATGGGTCCTCTTGTTCATGTAGATTTTACCCATGTTAATTAGCACTTGTAGAGTGGAGTGAGTCATGTGAATGAATTCAACTATCTCTTAAGTCCTGAAAGTTCCTCGAAGCAGCCATATTGATTCTCATGTCATACAAGAATGACAGTTCTCATTGTTCCCACATGTAGATTCAAGTGAGGACACATAATATAAGAGATGCCTACTTGTGAATGTGTTCCGATTTACAAAATTAAGAATGAATTCTTGATAAACAGATGCAGTAAAATCACTCACGGCTGGGACAGTTAGTGTGTCTAATGCCATGTATGTAAAATGATGCTATGGGTGCAGTTACTAAGAAGCAGAGGAACCTGCAGTTGCATACTGATGAGGAGCTCTCAGATATGTGTGTGGGGGTGGGGGGGGGGGGTGGGTAAAAGTACAGTATCTGTACAGCATTAGTCATGGTAAAGGTAACTTGCTTAATGGTGCACAAGTGCCTTACACACTTGTATGCTCAGTCCCATAACTCCCAAATGCATATTATGGTCAGTTCTGAGGCTTCATCATCAGTCTAAAAGATTCATTATGTGAACAACATTGGTCTAACGTTGACTCCGTGAAGCTTGACCCCACTGACAAACAGGCTTGGACCACCCTCTTAGTCACTCTCCATCAGTCGACTGCTGCAAATACCTTTGTCACAAACTCACCAGGCATTCCACAGATTGCACTGCAGTTTGTCGATGTGTAGGGGATGCCAGTTATTTGTTTTATGACTGTTTTGTTGCCTGGTCTAGTTGTTTGACAGCTAGATGAAGACAGCAGGCAATAAAGCAAAAAAGCAAAACATAGAGCAACAATGGTTTGAGAGACAAAGCCCTTCACACAGGCTTCTTAGAAGCCTCTTCATCCATTTCCTTTGCGGTTTCTATAGCCAGTAGCCCGAGGTGGTGTTCCCCATGTACCAGACGGACAGCAGTGTTGAGTTACAGGCCGTAGCTTTGGGGGGCATTGGGGTTTGTTTGCTGAGCGTTGTTCAGATTGGGTTTAGTGTCCTTGGTTTGTTTGTGGTGCGTGGGTATTCATCTCTTGATCTTGTATTCTGAGTCACACAAACTATGTTTGGATCTTGGTGGTATTTATATATTTATGAACATAATAACAACAGAGTTGTATATGTTCAGTTATATATTAATATAACTCATATCACATTGTGTTGTGACCTGCTCTTTGTAAAATGTTCTCTAATACAATAGTATTCACTCTTGGATACGTATTGAAGCCCATGTTAAGATGTTTTATATTCAGGCCCGCAAGTCTTGATACTTCTCACTCAAAAGAAGGTCGTAGACTTCAAGGGGTGATTTTGTCTTCAAAGTCATTGGAGACACTCCTCGCCTTTCCTCTCCTCTGGGCATTCTGGCAAGAAGCAAGAAGAGCCATATATCTGTCATGTTAAGACACAGAAAATGCATAACCTTGGACATATTGATGTGTAGAACTCTTGTTATGTTTGATGTGCTGTCTTCACAAATAACAGCTTCTTCTTGACCAGCTTTATGACTAGGATGTGTGGCTATTTACCAACCAAGCCAGTGCTCCTAATGGACATTATAACAGATAATAGATGACTGCAGCACCGTGTCAATTTAAGAGAGTGACCGGTGGGGTAACGCAGACGAAGAGAAACAATGCTCCCGTCACGGGAGCTGAGGCAGGTGGTGGGCATAGTTATCCGTCCACTGTGGGCAAACAGAACTTAAAGCACATTAATCCACTCAAAACAATCCACTCTAATTGTTTGCACAGCACCATGATGGTGTTTGCATGATAATGAGGTATCTCTTATTACTGGCTGGTAGTGAAATGCAATTTGAAAAAAAAACAAAACAATGTATGATGAATAGAAGAAGGATGAGAATGGTAGCTAAACCGACAGCATATGCATATTCAGGTAACACTTTCTGTGAAATTGAGAGCAAGAAAACACAATCAACTTTGGAAATATTCAGCCCCTTCTGGCATCCTTACTAACCTTACTTAAACCTTGGGACGGCATTGTAGTTTAAGCACAGCAGCTGGTACAATTGTTTGTAGCTTTAAGCAACGCATTGCAAATATAATGAGCTAAACAAGAAAAATGACAAAAGATCATTACTAATATTCCAAATATCAACAAAGATTGGGGATCAGTCTCAGGTACAAGGGATGAAGGGATTTTCTCAGCAAACCTCAGCAAAATGCAGGTAGTGGAGCAGCAGGCTGAATGTGTAGCCTGCCTGCAGGTCGTGTAGCTGTGGAGGGAACAGTGCTGTCACTGCAGGTGACTGGCTCTGCTGGTAGGCGGTGATGTGGGCACCAGACATATCCGCTTTGGAGCGAGACTGGGCGCGCTCAGTGGATAGCTCTGATGAAGCCAATCAGATGAAAGTGGGTCCTCTGTCAACTAGGTCACCCTGGCCTACATTTGCCCGTCCCATGGAAAATCTTCAGTTCTTTTTTTCTTCTTTTCCTCTTCGTCTTCTGCATATCATCATCATCATCATCATCCTCATCACAACACTGTAAAAATTAGGAGCGTGAGAGAAAAGGGATGGAATGTTATGATCAAAGCAGGGACAGTGAGAACGTTCATTATATAATTGCTTAATTATAGCACACATTATAGAATGCTAAAGAACAGGCCTACAGTACATGTTAATAGTGTGGTTAGTTGCACGGAAATGGCTCATGAAGACTGATAAAAGGGCTTGTATAGCTCACTCTGGTCTGACTTCTATTAGTATAAGCCATTAAGCTGTTCATTGATACCATCTTCACTATCTCCACAGTGAAGAAGAGTGTGCTTAGTGGCTTCATGGACTGCAAGTCAATCATGATAGGCTGTGTTTCCATGTGTGTTATGTGTGTGTGTGAATATGTACATGTGTCTGTATACACTGTATGCGTGTGTTTCTCTGTGTGTGTGTGTGTGTGTGTGTGTGTGTGCGAGGTTGGGGGTGCTGGAGTACTTGCTAATGGCAGTGATATAGCTCTCTGTTTTGGAAAAAGAGCACTTTCATTTGGGGCGTTTGACGATTGCATTGATGGATGTGGTCACAACCTTGGTAAGGTGTCCTCAGATGGTCCTCGTCAGTCTCTCACTCCTCTGTGTTTCCCTTTCGCTTGGGAAGGTGACATTAAAGAGGCCAGCCAGGCTCAGAGCTCCATCTTTACAAGTCCAGAAATGAATCAGTCAATCAGTGTCAGTCTACTATGCAGATGTGTAAATGCAACAACCTTTAAATCTGGACTGACACCGGATTTTGACAGTTGTGTACGGCTTGTTAACTCACACTACATGTTTCAATCGGACACAATTGCTGCGTTCCCACTGTACGTCTGACTGCTCACACTGCAAGACAGCAGACAACAATTCTAATCAGGACAGGATTGGAATTCGGCTCGATTCAATCATTTATCAGCTCTGATAAAATCCGGGCTGCTTGGCATAATGTAAAGATTCCAACCTTCCTAATGTGGGCTTCCTTTTTATACTTTCATTTAGGCCGGTAACTGTGTAATGCCTGTGTGTGGTTAAATATTTACCTCCGTAAGCAGAGAACTGTAGAAGTATAAGTTCTAAGAATTAGAGTTGTGTATATTGAGAGAACCGTAAAAACTAAAGCACACCCAATTTTGCAGCAGAGAAGTGATCTTTACTTCAGCATTTGGAGTTCTGATTACATATGCATCAATAAAACCAAACAGAAATATGCCAGTGAAGGGGCTCAGTCCATACTTTAACTGTACTTCGCTGCACATCCTTGAGCAGGGAAACTCAGGATTAAGAGCAAAACATGATTAAAATGTAAATCAAAAACCCATGTTGTTTTGAAAAGTTTTTTTCCATTAGATAGTGCAGCTCTTCTTTTATCTTGATAGTAATGAAAAACAGTCAGATTGTGAGTGAAAATTCCTGTTTTGGGAGCCATTTTGACCGAGCTAACCATTAAATGGCTGGAGAAGCCCAATTGCTACTCTGTTTTGTCAGGCCTGTAAATTGCTTGTCGTCATGCCTCCTGACTTGCTAACACATTCTCTGATCTTATTGTGTACTCAAAACAAAACTTAAGTGTGAGTAAATATTAAAGCCATCATAATAAAAACAAAAAGCTTTGATGTAATTATGAAGGTTTGAAGCTGCCAGTAGTACAAAATGACTTTTAAGTATTCACTGCTAAAGCCACTGTTTTTAGTCTTACCGTAAGCTGTCAGGACATCTTCAGCATGCTAATTCTCCCAGCGCAGCAGTACTGTACATTTCTGGGGTAGAACATGTTTGACGTTCTTTGTACATTCCTGGGGTAGAAGGTGTGTGACGTTCTTTGTTAGTTTCACTGGTATTAAGTGGTCTCAGTGCATTTATGTAAGTGAGAGGTTCTGTGGAATAGGCGTACTGTCAAATTTTCCAGGCTTTTTAAGTGGGATATGGAGCAGAAGTTCATTTCACAAGTCTCCTACACCCAAATGTTGCTTGGTGTGTTTTTCTCCCTTTGTGCCGACATCTGTCAGCAGGTCATGTAATTAGCAGAGCATATCTGCCTGGGTTTCCATGGTGCACGGGCCCTGCAGTGCGAGGCAGGCCCACACAAGCAACCTGGCACCGGCTTTATCGCCTCGTTATCATTAGCACATTATTCAACCGGGGGAGAATCTTCGAGCCTGCACCCCAAAAAAATCTGGATGGACGCACCACCACCACAGACGCATGAGTCAGGCGGGCTCTGGATTTATCACCCATTCAGACTCGCTGATGGTGGAATCGGCTGTGCTGCGCTTTGGATCAGGTTGTGTGGCGCTCCAGGATGTAGCCATTGTGGAAAAGCCACGAAGAGCTGCAACCGCCCACACAGATGAACCAGGCAGCGGAGCTTAGCTTCTGTGGGAGAGAAAGACTCGTATCCCATATCTGTTTGAATTTGCAGATTTTGTAAGGTCTAGCATTGTTTTTTTTTATTTTTAATTCTTTACTTTAGACTGGAAAGGCTTATTTTACTGTTTTTTATGCATACTTTCCCTCTGACATGCATCTTGTCTTGGGCAGGCTTCAGCTTGGTAGCGGTCTGAATTTCTAGGAAAACACTGCAAACCATATTCCTTGGAGGACGTTGCAGGAGTGCTGTGGCTGTGTGAAGCGGCCCTCTGGCTGACCATGGGCTGGTTGTGGTGGAGAAACCCCAGAGCTCCCATGGCCTCGTGGCTGTCAGCACTTTGACTCGTCCTCACTCTGCTCCGCTTCGCTGAGTTGGGTTGGGTTGGGTTGAGTTGCGCTCTGGTCATGAATATGGAGAGGCCATCTCCTGCTCTCCTGACCTCATATTACTACTACTGCTGCTGCTCTTCTCTTCTCCTTCCTTCTCCTTTCCTCCTATTTTCTCTCATCTCCCATCCTATCCTCTCTCCTTTCCACTCCTTTCCTTTCCTCTCCCGTCCTCTCCTCTCTTCTGTCCTTTCCTCTCTTCTCCTCTACTTTTTCATTCTCTCATTCTCTCTCCTGTCCCCTCTCATCTCTCCTGTCCCCTCCTCTCCTCTCTTCTCTTCTCCTCGCTCTTGTCCTCTCCTCTTCTATCCTCTCTCTTCACCTCTCTCCTCTCCTCTTCCTCTCTCTCCTCATCAGCTCAGCTCTGGCTTCAGCTCCTGCTTGTCCGCCCACAGGCGAGCTTTCATTTTAAACAGTGCGTGGGTGTCTGCACTTTGCACTGTTATTCTGTTTGGGGGTGGGGGGGGGTGGGGGGTTGTTGGTGCGATGAGGAGGAGCGTGGCGGCATCAGCAGCTCGGTTCCAGTCGAGTGGCTGACGGAGAGCGGCCCCTGCCCGTAAGAGGAGCCTCTGTGCTGGGGCCCTATGCGCTCTCTGGCTGCCTGCTTGTTTCGGGTGCCAAGCGGGGTGCGTACTACTGTACCAGTTAACCTCCCACAGCGAGACCTGCAATACAGCAGCCTCACTGAGGCTCTCAGGAAGGGAGGGGGGAAGAGAGAGATGGAGGGAGAGAGAGGGAAAAGGAGGGGGGTGGATAGAGAGAGGGAGAGAAAGCGAGAGGCCCTGTTCACACCTGGAATTAACTTGTGAGATGAGGTGATCCGATCATATTTGGGCAGGTCTACGGACACTTGTGAATGCACCCAGGGTGCTTTGCAGACTATTTTGAGCATTAGTGGTATTGTTCTTTTGTGCATTGGGAAAAGCTCATACATATGGTACGAGTACATCATATATATATATATACATCAAAAGCTCATACATTTGGTACGATACACATGGTACGAGCACATCAAATATCTCTGCCTATTTGGTTTGCCTGGAATATGCCAAAGAAGGAGTGTTTGTTGTTTTGATTTCTTCCTCTATTCATTTCCAGCAAACTAGGCACCGGCAGACGTGGAATGCTGCTTGCCAATACAGAGATCATCACTTCCATCTCACTCTGTGGTGCAATGCTTGCTAATGAACACTACACCCCTGTAAAGGTCATCTCTTTTTGAACGACTCAATGTGTGTGCGGGAAAGGCCGGAATGGGAAAAACCTCATGTGGTGCTCATGACACCATACCACACCAAAGGCCTGCACTCTCCAACCTTCATTTGTCTGCTCTAGGGCATATTGAAGCACAGGCACTAATTAAAAGATATTTCCCTCCTGCACTGTGTCATGCCACAGTATTTCAGTGGCGTAAGGCAGCTTGAGTGGATTTTAGACGAGATACTGACTTTCACGCTGGGCCCTACGTTAAAAAAAGAGGACTTTGTGGACCAAAGCCAGCTAACATAGCTCTCCATCTTTCCCTTCACAGCCTCTTATAAAGCACTCTAGAGGCAGCCCAGCTGTGGGAAAAGATGAGCAAGTGAGAGAAGGAGAGAGAGGGGGAGGGAGAGAGGGAGGGAGGGAGGGATAGAGAGATGTGAGAGAAAAACTGGAGCCGGCACTATCAAATTCAGCCCAGATTTGTATTCTGTTTGAGACACACAATCCCTCTCCCTCTCTCTTCATAACTCCCAGAATTGCTGTAACAACCAGTTTTGCATACAGTGCTTCATAGTGGAAGGATGGATTTATATAGAAAACTTGACACCTCTCTTGAATTCACACACCTGTTGAAGGACAGGTCCTCTTTCCTTGTTACGGCAGTCAAAATGCCTGTCAATCCAGTTTGATCAAAGTACTCTGCAAAATGGACTGCACACAATTTGTTGCAAAAATCATGTTGTTGTTCTTGTGCTGAGACATCAAAACAAACTAAGACAAAACATCTTAGCAATGACTAGACAAAACATCTAATTAGGGATGGCTAGACTACTCATCCTGTGAAAAATAAGTTTTTCTTTAAATACATTGTCTGATTTTCTTTGCATGCCAGTATGGTAATTTAGTTAAGTGCATGAGTTTAAAAAAGAAGCTTGCTCAAACCTGATGCACAGATTTTAGATGATGAAATGATATACAGTAGATCAGAAATAACATTGTAAGGTCAGATGTTTACTGGCTTTCCCTGCCATTCAGGTGTCAGGTAACTAGGCCTTCTTCCTCTTAGTAGAAGATGAGTTTCATTTACATTTTAACAGTTCACATAAGATGACCAACATGCATGTAGCAAACATCACACGTTTACCTGACATTATGTAAACATGACCATCATTGATTTTGTTATTGATGTCTGAATCATCTTAATGCTGAAATTCATGACACTAGCCAAATTTACATGGACAGTTTTTTTGTCATTCCGATAAAATTTGTGCATTCTATTCCGATCAGGTGTTCTCAAGCGCTTTAGAATCGGAATAGCCGTTGTTGCCTACTTTTCCTTGAGAAGATTCAGCAGGCAATCCGATTGACCGTATACATGGCTGTTCAATCAGAATAGGAACGGACTACACCACCTCTTTCATTCCGATTAAAATTCGGATCAGCCATTTTTATTCGATTCCGTGTTTATATTTTTATTTTTATTTCGATTGTGCTGTTATTCCGTTTCTAATCAGATTAAAAGTGTCCATGTAAACGTGGCTGCTGATGACCATGAGAGGATCACAGGTTTGCTGAGGTGCATGACTTGGTTCATGCTGGTTTTAAGAGTTCTGTCCGGTTCTTTGGTTTTGTCACGTTCTGTTCGGTCTGGTCCTGTTCTAACTCATACTTAGAACGTGCAACTGCACCTGCAGTGTTGTCCTGATTTGTTTTCTTTTGTTTCATCCTGTTCTGTGCAGTTGTGTTCTTCTGTTCTATTTCACTTGTTTTCTGTTTCTATTCTGTTCTATTCTACAGTAAATTATTCTTTGTTCTGTTCCATCTTATTGTAATCTTTTCTTTTCCTCTTTTCTGTTTCACTCTGTGTGTGTTCTCTCTCTCTCTCTCTCTCTCTGTGTGGTGTAGCCTATGTGCTTGGTGTGTGCTGTGTGTTATTCTTCAAGTCAGCAGCAGTCCCTGCTTGCTGATGGGCACGCCTGCGTTCAGAGTTCCTTTACCCAGCAGGGTAGAGCAACATGATGTGTCAGTCAATCCCATGACCCCTTGAAATGAAGTCCACCCCCCTGCTCTGCCGCTCCACTCAGCCGCCACATCAAAACGCCACTGCACACTGAGCCCATCCACCGCACCGCACCAATATACAATCATCAACTGCAGGAGCTCACAAGCACTTCACCACATCACCGCTTCAGAGACAGTTATATCAGACCTATTTCTCTGTGTGTGTGTGTATTTATTTTTTGTGTGTATATGACTGTGTGTGTGTGTGTGTGGGTCAGTGACATGACATTGTACATCGTCAGGTGGTGCAACCAGGTGAAATACTAATTTTAATCAAAACATAGTAGTAATTAAACAAATGGTTGAAAAATGTCTTGTACCTAATTATTCTATTACAGTAAACAATATACTTTTTTCATTTGTAAAGTATTTATTCATATTTTAATATTTATTCACATTTTAATAAAATATTAAAATGTGAATAAATAAAGTACACAATAAAGTATTCATAAGTTACCAAGGTCAACTACAAAATAATAATGTATTAAAGCACAGACACTCTCAGGTACATTTTTGATTGTGCCACCTGACATTTTTTGGGTGGTGAAATCGTAAATACAGTCTGAAAATGTATTACAGTAACACCCCTGTACATGTTGCACAGCCATTAAGACTTGTTTAAAGTGCCCATATTATGACTATTTTTCAACAAGTTAAAATAGGTCTATGAGTTCCAGAAAACATGTTTCTGAAGTTGTTTGCTGGAAATAGTTTGTAAGTAAAGATTCTTACCTACCTCTATTGCACTCTTTTTCAGTCCCTTTCAAAGTGTGCTGTTTCTGCTGCTCATTACATATTAATGAGCTGCTGCTCACTTACCCACGCCCCACTCCATTAACTTACCAGGGTCATTCGTGCCAAATCAACAAATGCCTCCAGCCTCGCCTGACCATCTTGGCTTTTCTTCATACTTTATGTCAATAATGCTAAATTTGACCCAAAAACTACTGTGCAAAGGTTTAAGCTTGTATCTACATTATTTTCTGAGATATGGAGGCTTAAAAAACAGTTGAACTCGTAGGCTTGGTGCGGAGAGGTGGGGTGTTGATTATGCAACGTTTGAAACACGCCAATTCAAAATCCCCTAACATCTACTACACCTTTGTTTTACATAGTATAGTTAGGCTAGAACTGCATCTTCTCAGATGAAGCACTGTGATATTATCTTGGTCAATAATTGCCAATTAGATTATTTAGCGTCCATGTAAACAAGTCAGATTCATTTCAATCGGACTTAAATAAAAATGTCTATGCAAACATGGCTATTTATTCCAATGGGAAAGACAGCTAGATGCTAGTCACACGTTACATATTGATTCACAGGACATTCAATCCTTTTAGGCTACTAACACAATGGTTATGAAGAAATGTGTATATGTAACTGACTCATGCCGAAACTATGTACACTACCAACCTAATTCGTTTCCAATACTCCAGTGTTGAGAGGACGAATTTAGCCCCTAGCTAACACTTACCATAATCTCTATGTAAAACGGTTAGCTTGCTAGCTAGCTATCTAACAGTGGAACTTCAGTAGCCTACAACATAAGCCACCTAGTTGTAGGAAATATGTAAGTGATAGAATAAGAATGAATCCCATGAACAAACAGATAACTCTTACACCAACCTTATTTTGTGCATTTTGTTCACGTTTGTTCAACGATTTAGTAAGTATAAATCCTTTTCCCTGCCCACTTCAATGCAGCTCCATAGGTTTTCATTATATCCACGTAACGTAATTACCCTAAAAGGAGGTGGTGGGTGGGAATATTTAAATGTTTCGGCTTATGGCGTCAAAAGCCTTGCCGATTTTGACCAGCTCACCCTGGAGACTGAAGGCAGGATACATCCAGAAACCCTTATCTCACTCAAAACAACATGGATGGTTTTTTTTTTTTATACGTGTTATAAGTTTGTATGCGTGTGGAAGCACCAGAGGCACACAATAACACATCAAATCCTAGAAAAAGTGATTTTCATAATATGGGCACTTTAAACACAGCCTTCCAACTTAAACAAATGCATTCTGTCCATTTTGAAAAGATTTTTTTTAACAACACATTTTTAGAAGCCTTATTTGTCAATGACCCATGTGTGTGTGTGTGTGTGTGTGTGTGTGTGTGTGTGTATGTGTGTGTGTGATGGTGTGTGCGTATGTGTGTCTGTGTGTGTTGGTGTGTATATTTATTTTCTGTGTGTGTATGTGTGTGTGTGTCTGTGTCTGTGTGTGTGACAAATTGCACTTCCTCTCATTAAGTCTTTCTCAACATGCCGAGTTTTGCCGGCAAATAGCGTTTTGCTAACATGAATATTCATTCCGCTAATAACGCCAGTAGGATGTCAGCCGTCATAAGTTCACCTAGATGAGAATAACAGGGCCTGTGTTTGTACATGAGTGTGAAGATGTCATTACTATCAGACACCATTATGCTCATGGCTTTGTAAGCATGGCTATTACTCCCTTATGATGGGCTGAAGGAGCTATTGGTTTATTGCTTGCTCTGAGTGTATTGATTGCTCCTGAGCCGGTGTTCATTATCAGTATTGCAAAATGTGATGTACTTCTCATGTAGATCAATTTGTTTTCCGCCTCCATCCACACTGCCGGTGTCTTGCGCAGTGTGAGTCATGAGAGGTTTTCAGAATGCCCACCACCAGCACCATCAGCCCCCCACTGCAGGCCCTCTGCTGCGTTGAGGAAATTACCCGACGGATACCTGGGCATTGTGGCCGCTGTTGGCATCACCTCTGAGTGAGGAGAATAGACTTAGTATTCAGTTAGTTCATTAGTTCATTTAGCAGATGCCAACATCCGAAAGAAATTACCGGACAGTGCAGAAAGACAATTGGGGTACTCTCTGGAAATCAGACCCTAGATGAAATAGGTGCTTGTGGAATTTACCAGGTATAGGTAGGCTATAGGAGGACAGTATGGACACACTTTACTTGGATGGTCTATTAGACTAGATGCCCAGATTATAAACAAACTCTCTGTTGCACTCTGTTAACAACAGTTTATGATTACGGTTAGGGATTGGGTTTGGATAGGAGATGAACAGTCTAGGGAAACTTCATTTGACATGCACATATATTCACTGTCAGTGTTGTAGTTCATTTTCTATGGTGGTACTGTCACTGTGTTTTTCTTCTGCCTTGAACCCCCCCCCCCCCCCACACACACACACACACACACACACATACACACTTGACATGAGACGCAGGTGTACTTTTGTCACCACAGTGAATTTGACGGTTAACACTGTAGGGTGCAATCACATCTCTGCACTACCTCATCACCATGCTGTGTAATCACATTGCCAGCAGGATCAGAGATTGGCCATTTATTCCCATTTGTTGTCTGAAGGGTGCACATTTCCTCGTGTTGAAATCTGAATATCACAGTCAGAAATTACATTTGCTAAGGAGTGCCATATTAAAAGCAATCAACCCACTCAGAAATCCATGTTGATTATTTATGTGGAGGGTTTGGTAGGTAGCTGGTTAATTGCCTACACTTGTAGGCTATTTCCTAGAATTCAGCTCTCCTGAGCCTGTAGGCAGAACATATTAGCATTATAGCATTACAGCAGACAGCATTACAGGCAGTTTCAAAGGAAGTCTGTTTCACTGCTATGAAACCCACATCTCTGTAGGCAGCCTACCTGTAGTGATATTTATATGGGTAGGTGTTCTTTTCTGTGTAGAATACAATAATTGGTGTCCAAGTTGGTGTGCGGATTTAAATGATGATGAATATAACCAATTTAAAGATATTAAGGCTCTGAGATCTGCACACAAAAACAATTGCTAACCAAGTGTTAGCCAACCACTCAAAGGCAAAATAGTGTTCCAACCAATAATCGACAAGATGCGCATTTAGGAGAGTTTCAATTGCACGGGAGGGAGAGGGAGGGAGTAGCGAGCTAGCTCTCTGTTTTGTTTGAACATCAACAGAAGTGACATTACCCCGCCATCGCTGATACAACTTTTAAAAGCTGAGAAAAAGCTCTTTCATGTGATGTGATACATGTGATGTCTGTGTGATGAGCAGGCTACTTGGTGAGTAGTTCTACAGAGAAGAATGGGTGAATTTGGACGCTTTCTTGGTGTGCGCTGTTACTTTTTCCACTGCATAAAAGACTACATTAATTAGCGTTGTGAATGCTTAGATTATTTTGACAGGCCATAGGCTAAATAAAAATCGCTATTAGTCGGACGCAAAACAGAATAGGCCACAGTGGATTGTAAACCTCCGATTTTCAAAGGGGCACCACGGCCAATGCAAGGGGCATGGCCGTCGTGGCCGCTGTGAAATTCCAACCCTGGTCATTTGTTGAATGATAAATTATTTTTTGTGCAATTTGATTCATATGGATTGTGTCATATGTGAGTTGCTGATCTTGCTAAGCTCATGGGTGTTTCCAGATGAGAGTTTGGTGTATGTGGATAATGTCATGACGGTGTGTTGTGTTGCATGACACAGCAGGTTGCTGGTGCAGTTTGATTCATATAGATCATGTCATATACTGTGTGTTGCTGATCACATGAGTCTTTCTGGATAAGTTGTGTGTATGTGGATGACGTTGTGGTGTTTTGTTTGCATGACGCAGCAGGTTGGTGGTGGGGTGTGTAGGGGCATTTACTGGGGGCAGCAGAGTGGACTCAGGGAGGGATTATCCCTGGTGACTCAGCTCCTCTCACTCCACTACTGCTGTGATCTTTTCCCTCATATCACCCACTCACCAGCACCAGCCCACACAAAGAGAGAGACAGAGAGAGGGTGAGATATGGAAGGAGAGACAGGGAGCGAGAGAGACACATGTAGAGGGAGACAGGGAGGGAGAGGTGGAGGATAAGACAGAAGAGAGAGAGAGGGAGGGAGATTGAGAGAGGGGTGGAAGACAGAGGCAGAAGAGACAGAGAGAGAGAGCCAGAGATAGGACTGCCCCAGTGACTGCCTTTAGCTACAGTACATTGGCATTCTTATAACTGTTATTATAATAGTCCGATTTTTGTATTCTGCTTTTTGTGATTAGTTGATCTCGTTGTTGAGTTTCCCCATCATTCCTTTCCTCAGCCAAGTAGAATATACATACATAAACACCTTTTCGGTAATTTCACTGAACGATCTGTTTGTAAATGTATTGTGAGTTGTGTAGTCTATTGCTCTCGGGTGGGGCAATCTCCTTTGTGCTCATTTGTCATTGTAGTCTGATATTATTTTGTGGTATATGCTACTTGCACACATTGATAACACTGCATTGAAGACCCACCGGCCACTGATTTTCTCATTTTGTCTTGAATTTCAGGTGAAGAATGATTGTGATTTCAATGAAAAACTGATAGGAAAGAGGAAGAGAACTATCTTAACAATGTAGGGTATTAATTCCAGTTCAATTTGATGAATTTGTATAGAAATGTTAACAGTAGACATTGTCTAAAATGTCAGTATAGATCGATTGATATAAACCCATCAGTTTTTGCACATAGTGTAGTGATATTTATATGGGTAGGTGTTCTTTTCTGTGTAGAATACAATAATTGCTGTCCAAGTTGGTGTGCGGATTTAAATGATGATGAATATAACCAATTTAAAGATATTAAACACAGTAGACCTGTCACAGTAGACCTAATTCCTGAAAACCCCTTCAAACCATGTTATACAACACAATCTCTTTAGCTATGTCTTTAGACCTAATCAAACAATCTATTTCATCAGAGGCTGCAGGGAAGGAAAGCCTTACTACTTAATCCCATGCTGGCTCTATCAAAGTCTTATTTCCTAATAGGATATCTGCATCAGTTGTGTGTGCTTTTCTCTGTAGATTAATTGGTTCAGAGGTTGGCCTGCTGATTTAATAGATGAATATACATTGCCAAGTAGATTAATTTGGACCCATCCCTGTCATTATAGAGGGGGCCGGTGACTCGGATTAAATGGATGTGATGCTGACATTAGGGTTTAATGTATTAAATGCATATACGCCACTTAAGCAATAAATAAAGTCTAGGGTTAATATGCATGATCCGGTGGATCTTATGCTATAGCAGAGCTAATCAAAACAGAAAGGTGATGGTCCTTTGATTATCTCATGACCCTGGGGCAAAAGATCATGACGACTCCTCTACCTAAGCCGTCTGAGTAGCTTCCCTTAAAATTACAAGCCATGGGAACACAGGGACAATTTTCTGTCTTTGGATCATAAGGAAAATGATCATGTTCTTCATGATCATGTGACTGAGGGCAAAGAGGTGTGCTGTGGTTCACATTAAAACGCATCTCTCTACTAACATGAGGTCTGTGATATGGGCCTGCTTCTGAAGATTCTGTAGATGAGCAAATAGTTCTCTCTAACATGACGTCTGTGATTCTCTCCTAACTCATGGTCTGTGATTTGTGCTTCTCTCTCCTAACCCGAGGTGTGTGACGCGTGCCTGCCTGGCTGTGGTCAGTAGATGGAGCTGTGGTGTCGTACGTTGACTGTCTCGGCCAGACGGTGGTGCGGGGGCCCGTGTGTTGTGCTCTACTGTGTCCTGTTTCGGTTCCTGCTCATTATCTCTTGAATGTCCCATGTCCACCCAAGCCTCTGGCCTCTCCCTGGGGGAATATGGACGAGATACTGATTGTGACTTACTGAACAGCCATGTTGACAATACATTTAAATTGCCTTCAGCCATTGTTTACTTCAACTGGGAGATGAGCATGCTGCTACTGGCATGGTTGAGATGCTTGAGTTTATTCCCAAATGGGTTCATTCCAGCACAGACACTCAGACAACATCCCGCAGCTGCCTGTAGTGTGTGTGTTGTGTGGCATAACCTATGCAGTGAGCATCAGCTGATTAAATGACAGAACTTAACTCGCAGCCTCTGTCTTGCACTTCTCTCCTCCGCTCTCTGCAGTTTCCATGGTAACTCTGTGTAGCATGCCTGGTTGCCGGCCCACTCAGTGTTCTCTGTGTGAAGTCACAAATAAAATATGCTCTCCGTGTTCCGTTCTCCAGCGCGCAGCAACGGCTGCCCTCAAGCTTCTGCAGGCTCCTCACTCGGTGGGTCGGCCCAACCACCAGGAGCAACCAGCCCCACTCCCTACCCTGAGTCCCTTTTGAGGAGTGGGGCTGGGAATTGTAGCAACCCACATTCCACTGCTGTCGTACATGTACAATCATGCATGAGACAAATCTCTTGATTTTTGAATCTTGGATTTTACTGTATAAATTAATAATTTACATTTACTGTCAATCAAAACTGTTGTTTGAGTTGATTATTGTATCATCAAATAGAACCTTCAGTTGGTAACACTCACATATTACATTCTCTTCACACATCTGACATACGAGGTCAGCACCAGATCTGTGCTGCATTTCCTGAAAGCATCATTGAGATTTTGAGCAAGTGACGTGCTTTTGCAGGTCATCCACTATGTTTTGCAGTTTGCACTAATTGTTTTGAGAATTGCACTAACTGCTGTGCAAATGTTAATAGTGATGTGAGAAAAGCACCAAAGCGACTGAGAAAACTGTAATCTGATCTGGATTTAGTCCAGTTCAAAACACTGCTGCCATCATTATTCTCTTGCTCACACACACAGCCATTTGCAGTGATAGCATGATCTGCACTGTGTGTGACCTGTCACGGTCCCTCCTTAAACACACCCAGAGTGAGTCAGAGTTTTGAACACTGTAATAAAATAATGCATTCATCAGCAATGCAAGATTCTAAAACTCCATGTTATACAGTATGCATGAATATTGCATGGTGATCCACTGAACGTTCCTGCCAGTGAGGTTTATGACGTCAACCCAGTGACTATAGGGTTATTGCGTCAACCGCTCCAGCTCAATTGACCCAGATCTTTAGAACATTCATTCTCCAACATTGTAAACTCACAGGTATGATCTTACCCTTGAGCCTATCTGACCTGACTCCAGACCACATCCAGGCCACATCTGTGCAGACCACAGCTGCTGTCTTGACAGCCTACACCAGTTTGAGATGTGTGAACATGTACACACACACACACACTCACGCACACATACATACACACACATACAGTATATATACACACAGATGTGAGCAGCACTGGTATATCCTTTGTAGACTAGCGTGACATGATGTAACGGTCCTATATAATTACTGTTGACAGCCAAAAGCACAGTGTGCTGCTATAATGTGCTGTACGTATGTATGCATGTATGTATATGGCAGATGTGGAGGTTGAGGATGGCTGTGTAGAAGTGTGTTGACGCACGTGAGGATCAGAGACATGTTGCTGCTTGATGCTCCATACGAAGCCGCCTCGGACTCAGCCTCAGCCCAGCCAAGCCGGCCGGCCCTGTGCCTATGATTAGACTGTGCGGCCTCGGGGTCAGTGCTGATGTTATGCGCACAAGCAGCTCACATTTGAAAGAGCCTGACTCATAGCCACTGGGCAACACCATGCCCGCGTGTAAGTAATAGCTTTGCCCTTACATGGTTTTGGCCAGTATGATCTTAATGAGTCAGTTCCTGGCTGTTTGACTTGGCTGGCTAGATGCACGGCCTCCCATCTAGCATTCATATGGAGGCAGTTGTGCACGTGCAGGGGAGGAGGAAAGGCATCGTCTGAAAGCATCATAGAGCTTAACGGCCCACATACACGCTTGTTTGGGATGCTTAAGCATCTCGCTTGGATGTTGTCCTTGAGTACTGCTGAACTAGAAGAGGTGGTTGTGAATTGTGTACACATTTAAGTTCACTGGGATGCCAGGAGCCACTGGGATGAAGCTTTTTTAGTTTAACTGGTACACAAAAGAACATGGTAGTAGTAGATTTTACACCTTATTTTATTTTATTAGTGTCTGTATTTCATTAAGATATTAAAAGGTGTCCAATATTAAAAGGTTTAGGTAACAAAAGCAAACTACTGAATTGTTCACATTATTGTTCGGTGACTCAGTTCATCTTCAGTAATCTGTTGCATACTGTACACCATTCTAGTTCTGTGTACCTGTTTCCTTCCGGGCAGTTTGGTGTGCGTAGGAGTGTTTGAGCCATCCGACTGAATTCAGACTCACCTTTGTGCATAAACAAGGCAGCACCTACAGGCTTGTTTAGCATACAGAGATGTTGATACTGTAGGCTAGTGATTTTTTTCCAGTCTTATTCAGGGTAACAGACTCATGTTTTGGGACCATGAGGATTTCAACAAAACCTCATCAGCCCTAATGTTGTTTAAGACGGTGTAGGAGAGTGAGAAGGAGCTTTGTCATATCCGTGACAGCAAGTGACAATAATGACAAATAAGGAGACACTTACTGAAGTGTGATGTACAGTTTCCATGACGACAATTTCTGTGGATCTAGACAATCTTTCGTGGTATCAGTATTATTGCATGTAGACATGCGGCATCACAATTTGTTTTTAAATGTAGGCTAGAAGTTTAAACATGTTTAATGTTCTATTGCCTACAGTATAAAAAATGTATTGCTAACTATCATAGAAACGTTGTAAAATTAGTTAAATAGATTAAGAAAGTCACAGTTATGGTCACAAATGGTTAGATTGATTTGTGTAGATCCAGTGAAATTGCTACCTTGGCAACGCCACGACACGTCATGGCTTCAGTTATCTATTGGCCTGTGTAGGCTTAAGTGGTCCTAGGAAAGGGCACACACACACACACACACACACACACACACACACAGATGGAGGACTAGTCTAAATGCAGAACTCATATCCACAAAGTAGGCCATTATCATATATTCAGCTCAGTAAAATAAAATTGCTTGTTTTTCATCTTATATTGAAGAGTCCCCCATGATCCCATAATGATTCCAGCCTGATGAGATGTTACGACGGAGAGGCAGAAGCCCTATGCTCTGATAGTTTGGATTAAGCGTGTAATGAGTGATTTCGGTTAAGGACCCACTTGGCTCTGTCTCAGTAGAATCTTCATCTAAATAGGTTTCGACAGAAGAAGGTCAGAGCAACATGGTCACTCCACTCGGGACAAGGAATGTGAATTCCAATTTAACTTTTGAATTTGACAGTGCTTGGCAGTCATAATCCAAAAGAAGTAAACATGGTACACTCCATGAAGCAGGAATGGACAATATACACTGTTTGTGTTTGTTATTCTGTGTCTGTGGGCATGGGTAGGTTGTATAGATTTATCAAATAAATGAAAGCTTTGTAGTTGTAGAACAGGATGTTTACTGCGCCTAGAAAGTGCTCCATCGTGGTTCTCTGCAGGTACAATTTCTCTGCTTGTTTCAGCAAGGAAATATCAAGATACCAGAAATACCAACTAGGCCAGAGTGGAGCATTCTGGGATGCCTAGAAAGTCCCATGGTGACATCTATCTGCTCTTTCATTATGGTGGTTTCACACTTGAAAGAGACATTCATGGCATTAATAAAAGCTCCAGTCATGCCGCGTCGTCTGTGTTTTGACATAGTGATTATTGCATATGAATTTAAAACAGGAAGTTTAAAATATACTGCAAGTTTTAGACTGAGCACAGGACCCGTTAATATATGCCTCAATATATGTTTAGATTGGAATAGAAATCTAAAATTGACATGGAATCAACGAGAAAGAACAGCCTACCATTTCTTGTTCGGTCTACAAGACACTGTAAAATTGCTTTTGGAAAGTGGTCAGTGTTAGGAATATTGTCATGCAGGGTTGTAAAATAATCTACATGGAACCTAAACATGTGCCGTCACAGTGTGACGATTTCTCACACAAATAAGGAACCCCATATTTGCACTGTTTTCATGTAGGTCTGTGTATGTAATAGCCTGACTGGAAACTGAGAGATGAGTGAATGAGGCTGTGTAGTGGAAGGGAGAGAGCCACAGGCAGGTGCAGAGATGCAGGAGTGGTTTGTGAGCAGCAACATGTGCCTGCTCAGGAGCCTGGAGGGAGACTTGTTCAAATGTGGCAGTGATATCACGCTCACATGGTGCACTCAGCCCTCCTCTCCTTTCCTCGTCTCTTCTCTTCCCTTCTCTTGCTTCGCTTCGCTTTTGTCCTGTGCAGCCCTGGGGCTCTCTCTCTGTCTCTCTCTCTCTCTCTCTCTCTCTCTCTCACACACACACACACACACACACACACACACACACACACACACACACACACACACACATGCATACAAGCATACATGCACAGGCAAGCACACAGGCACAGATATATGGATTTCTGCTGCTGTTTCACACACAAGTGCATAGCTTGTAATGGCACCTTAGCGGAGGAGGAGGCGATGTTGACGATGCGCCCCAGAAATGGAGGGCCGCAGGGACCGCTGTTCCACTTTATCTCCTCTCCTCTCCTCTCCTTTTCTCTTCTCTTCTCTTCTCCTCTTCTCTGCTCTGCTCTCCTCTCCTCTCTCCTCTCCACACATTTATTAATTCATCTCTATGTTGTTTGTGTTGTGCATGACTGACTGAGAAGGGAAGAACTATGGATTCTCTGCGCCTGTGTTGATACAAAGTCACAGACGATGAGTCTGAAATCTGATCAACTTGAAGAGCCCATCATTGCAGCAACATTGATTGTGGACTGTTGCCAGACTTTGGGAAATACAGTAAAACAGAGGTGGACATGAGGGAAGTCATGAACTGAGCTACATGAGGGAAGTCATGAACTGAGCTATCTGACCAATCTATCTGAGAAAAGACAGATGCTAGTGTTCTTGGTGGAATGCTTATTATATCAATTTTAAAGTCATGACTATAGATATCTGACTGTTTCATTAAAACATTTGTAATCATTGGTAATTTGAACATGTTTCCTCCAAGGAACGTCGTCTGGCACTGCCACCTCTGCACTCACGGCAGTCCAGACTAGTTTCATGTGTTTGCTCCTCGTTAGTGGTGCTACTAGAGCATGGAGGTCCCTCTCATCTTCAAGAAGCTCTTCTGAGAGTGCCTCCTCTCCTAACACCCTTAAAGAAAACTCTGGCGATTTTTCACATAGATCTCTGTTTCTCGAGGTAACCGAGTATTGACGGTATGAAAAAAAATCAGTGCTGCAGCCAGGCAGCTACAGTGCTATACTCTGGGGGCATGAGTTTAAAGATACCCCCAAAATTATTATTTCGTACCGAAAGTCCGAAGGAACAGAAATTGCTGGAAGTCTCTTTTAATACCCAACACAATGGTGACCATGCACTCCTTTATTCCCTTCTTCTACTTCCCTCTACACTATACTACCACTATGTCCCTTGATTACACATTCACCTGAACTTGCACTCTCATCCTCTGGTAGTCTGGTGATATTATTGTAGTGTTTATTGTAGTGTTTATTGTAGTGTTATTGTAGTGTCATTGTAGTGTTTATTGTAGTGTTATTGTAGTGTTTATTGTAGTGTTATTGTAGTGTTTATTGCAGTGTTGATTGTAGTGTTATTGTAGTGTTATTGTAGTGTTTATTGTAGTGTTATTATAGTGTTATTGTAGTGTTTATTGTAGTGTAATTGTAGTGTTATTGTAGTGTTTATTGTTACCTAAGGTCTCCAATGTATATTGAATGTTAATCCTCATAATCCTCAAGTCGCTTTGGATAAAAACTTCTGCAAAATGAATAAATGTAAATGTAAACGATTAGTTTGATGATGTCAGATCAAGGTAATGTATACATGTTAACATTATAACGCTTGAAGTTTGCCCTGATTGAAGTGCTATTATGTGTAAGCAAAGCAGCATGTTGTGTTGAGGAGCTGATGCCCCAACAGATGTCTTCCTGTCAGTGAGGGTCGTCTGCATCACCATTGTAGGTGTAGCCAAGCCCCCCCCCCACACACACACCCCCCCGCTCTCTCTCTTTCTCTTTCACTCTCTCTCTCACACACACACACACACACAAACACACACACACACACACACACACACACACACACATACACACACACACACACACACACACACACACACACACACTTTCCTTCACCCCACCAGAAGAGACACAGGGGCAGCAACCTTAAGCGAATCTGTTCCATTAAGTAAAGTGATTGAACGTGAGCCTGGCATGTCTAAGTGCCACCTGGACTGCCATAGCAAGGCTGACTCTACCTCTCTCTCTCTCTCTCACACACACACACACACACACACTCTACCACTCTCTCTCTGTTTCTTTCCCCCTCTCTTTTTCTTACTCCCCCCCCTCTCTCTCTCTCTCTCATTCTTTCTCTCCTCCTCTCTCTTTTTTCATTCATTGATCGCTGGCAGGCGCCCCCTTAGGAGCTCTAATTTAACTGTGTTCAATCTCGGCCGCTCTCCTACAGTCAGGAGGCTCATTTAATCAGTTCAGCTCCTCCCAAACACCTCCCCCAACACACACACACACACACACACACACACACATACACACCACACACACACACACACACACACACACACACTATGGGAATCCACAAATATGATGCTGCTCAGGAAATAGCTGGGTCTGGCATGCACGTGGCTGTGGCCAGGAGATTTGTAATGGTTTGTTTTCTTTATGTGGGACTCGTGTCATTGTGAATTTTTCCCTTTGCTTTCAAAAGTTTGTCTTGTTGTTTTAAATGTGCCTAATTGTATTGCCTTGTGGCCTAATTGGAGAGAAAAAACCTCCCATCTTTTCCCTAGTTGGGTATAGGGTGTGTTTAGGAAATAGTCTATAGGGTGTGTCAGTTCTGTCTCAGTCTGTTTACAGTATCTGTCTGTTATTATCACTTTGCTCTTCTTTCATCACTTACTGCAGTCCTCCTCATCACTTGCTGTTGTCCTTCATCACTTACACTTCTCTCTTCTCCTTCTCTGAATAATGGTTACCAATGTCCATGCCTGATCCTGACATAGGCCTATCTGCTCCTGCTGCTGGCTTCTCCTCCTCTATTTGTAACCCATCTTTGTTGTTACCCTCTACAAAATCATGGAATCAGATCAGTGTGTGGCAAACCAACAAAAACATACTACATTGCAGGATACAAAGAACTTTTGAGATTTCAATTTTCAGCTCTAAATACAAATGCTTTGCTTATGCATAGGGCATTTGCATACATTTCAGTGGACATGAAACATGTTCATTCATGTTCATTCCCATGAAACTTGGTTTTTTTAATGCTGTTTTATGTTTATGTCACCAGCTTTGTAATCACTTTGATGGTTAAATGGCTCATTACAGGGTGAATGAAAGCGGTCTCAGCCCCCTCTAGATACTGTATTTAATGGTTTATAGTTTGTCACTGTTAAAACATCTCCTCCCTTACAAAAAAATCCTACATTGCAAGCCTACTGTATCAAAACTGCAATTTCTTTTTGCTATAGTGTTAGAGAGTGTAACATCCTCGTCTGCTCCTCAGAACATCAGTACAAATGTTCCCTTCTGGCTAAATTTAGTTATTTAAAGCTGAGTGTAATATCTCTCTCTCGCTCTCTCTCTCAAAACCAGCACTGAAATGTGTCGTGCCAATTTACCTGACCAGATGCCTTGCAGTTGCCTAATGCTTGCTTAGCCTACTAGCAGGGTTCTAAATTGCACCAGACAAATGGTGGTAAATATTGAAAGATAGAACGCACAACTTAAAAAACTTAAATATAGCCGCAAGCGGCAATGGCGGGCCCGAGCACCTGCAGGCCGCAACCAGTAACATGTCGGAATCCAACAAAGCACCGACGTGGTGCGTTTGTGAAATGTACATATTTGATGCGTGTGCTATTTGTTTTTGTATTTTATTTTCTGCACATTTACTTGCTTGGCCAGGTGGGGGCGCAATGCAAGGCAGGCCCATTGGGTGTCATCATAAACATAAAATATATTAACCTGAGAAATTTCAGATCATTCATTTTAAGCAAAGAACATTTTTGATACTTTCTGGTTGGCCAGATGGTGGCACTATGCTAGGCCTGTGAATTACGCATGTGAATATCATCACAATAATGATATCCAATATTTTATAAAGTTTCAGATCAATCACTTAAGGCATTGTCCATTTCTGGCAGATTTCCTGCTCGGCCAGGTGGTGGCGCTATGCCAGGCAGGCCCATTGGGTGTCTGGATATCATCATAATCATGATATCTATTAACCTGAGAAGTTTCAGACAATTTATTCAATGCACTGTGATTTTTGACACATTTCCTGTTTATGTGGTGAGATATTAAAATCATATAAAATATATTACAACATTTCAAAAATCCCTTCACAAATTTAACATCAGCGACATCTTGGCATAATGTTTGCCAAATTTCAAATGAATCTGACAAACCGTCAAGGAGGAGTTCAAATTGATCATGTGAAATCAGTATAATTGCCATTCTTTCTGTTGCCAGTTGGGGGCGCTATGCCAAACATGCATTATGAGCATGTGAATATTATCATTAACATGGTCTTTAATGACCTGTGAAATTTAAAACATTTCAAGCCATGCATGGTGAATTATGACACATTTATTGTTTATGTGGAAGGGTATTAAAATTAATCATTTCGCCATTTCGTCAAATTACAACATATCAAAAAAAGGCTTCACAATTTAGAATCAGTAACATCTCTGCGTCATGTATACCAACTTTGACATGAATTGGATCAACCGTCTAGGAGGAGTATGTTAAAATTGATCATGTCCACAATGCACAAATTCTCAATTACCTCACTTCCTGTGGGCGTGGCTAATGGCATGTTAATACAAAAGTTGTTTGTTTTTGGGAGTTACATACACCCCCCAAATTTGGTGTGTGTATCTAAAACTATATGCCAACCACAAGTCACAATGACATAAGGGGGCGCTATGGAGTTTGTGGGCAACGCCCAGTGCCAAGCTTTTGTCCCTGTCTATGCACTGTACCACTTGATGTCTGTGCCAAATTTCATGCGTTTTCACCCATGGGAAGCACCTTTTTTGAGATCACAATTCAGCACATATTTCATGACATATTAGTCTGTACAAAATCCCAAATACCTCACTTCCTGTTGGGGGTGGCTAATGATTGTGCATAGGAAAGTTGTTCATCTTTGGGAGATACAGACACCTACCAAATTTGGTGTGTGTAGCTGAAAGTAAATGCCCACCACGGGATCAGTTATCTAAGGGGGCGTAAGGGGGCGCTAGCGAGTCCCTGGGCCACGCCCAGGGTCAAGCTCTTGTACCTAACTGTGATGCGTGACACCTGACGTGTGGCCAAATTTCAAGAGTTTTCGACCATGTTAACTACCTCAAAAACAGGACAGCAAAAAAGTAGGCCGATAGGCCGAGTGCAACTTCCCTTCACCAAGTTCAGTCCGAAATAATTGTTCACCAGAAAAATAGTTTGAACGTAAACCCGACGTACAGGAATGCCACTTGCGCCAAATTTATAGGAGTCATTGCAGATGAAAAGACGTCTTAAAATTTGCGAACAATGCATACAAGGCCTTCCCGAACGACAGAGATACAGATATCGCCGAAAAGGAGTGCGTCATTGACCGCAGTTACATGCAGGGAGTAACCCGGTTTTCAACAGCAATATTCGTTTTGCGCGCGAGTTGTGTAAACTCATTCTGATGGCATCAATCAATTTAATCCGGTATTTGGCGCAAACCGAATATCGCTGCTACATTTAAAGCCCGAATATTCCCTGCATGTATAACTGTGGTCATTGTGTACGGTGAATTGAATGGACACATTTAGATCGAGCATGGTAGGCCTAAGTCATTGCAATAGCCTATAATAATAGGCCTACCATTTCGTTACTGCATTAACCATAGTGATGTTCTTATTGAAAATGTAAAAATACTAAAATGAAAAAGTAAATTGCATTGTGGGGCTGTCAAATGATTATTGCAATCATCATTGCAAAATCACATAAAAATCCCCCAGGCTACTTGGAACATCTCTTTAAATTGTGCTCAAATACATTTCTGTGGAAGATGCTAGCATGGCGAGCTGGTTTAGCCAAGGCCTAAAGATCATGAAGGATAGTATGTAAGACATTGAGCCATGAGATGTGCAGTTTGAAGCCCTTAAAATACGTGCACTGTTAATTTACTCACTGTTATTTTTATTTAATTCATCTTGAGATGTTTTAAGTTTAAATTTCAGCTCAGTGAAGCACTTAAAGTGCCAACACTTCATTAAGTTACTTTTCTTGTAGAATTGTAAATCATAAGTCATAGGACAACCTATAAAGGACAGTAATTAAGAAAGAAAAGTCAACCTGCTGCGGTGTTAAATGCGATGTGGTTGAAAATTTGGGTGCACCTAACTTTTGTGCTGGTGCACCTAAGAAAAAAAGTTAGGCGCACCAGTGCAACCAGTGCAAAAAGTTAGTCTGTAGCCCTGGTTAAGCATATATAAACATAAACATAACATTCTTTGGATGGTACTTTATTATTAAGATAGCCTTAGCTCAAGCTTCCAAAAATACTACAGAGATATTATTAATTTAAAGTCTCTGATGCCTCCTCTTCACTCACAACTCCAAAGCATTCTCCTTTTACTCCTTGCCATGATCAGAGAGAAGCAGAGCATCAGAGCATCTGAGGTCACGTCACTGCGCCTGCGCCACCGAAGCTCACGTATAACCCAGACACAGCCAGCCGAATAGCTGACAGACATGTTATTGCAGTTAGGCCAGTAGAACTGGAGAGCATAAACTGTCACAGCGGAGTTAATGTATCACCTGTAATGCAGTGGCAGAGCCGCGTGCGCTGAGTTACTGTCTCTCATCGTCCACTATCCTCTTGAGGATCACCTGAGAAGAAGGTGAACTTGAGGATAACGTCCCCATTAGAATCTGGGTCTGGAGTTCGTCTGGTTCTGAAACTGACTGGTCCCCTCTGGCCTATTTCCACAGTCAAGTCATATCCTGATTACTGATATGTGATTATGTACCATGAATAATTCCGAGTAATGTTATTTGTAGTGTACTGTAAATGGATGTTGAGCTCATGTGGGTTGTCTTTGAAAGAGAAGAATAAACAAATGCGTTGGAAGTTTTTGAATGTCTGTTATCTATAGGGTGCAAATTTAGCTCCAGAAATAGCCGTGTCTCCATGGTAAAGTGTCGCCACTGCCACTGTTTTCATTCTAGCGCTGGGGTTGGAAATAAGTCCATTTCATGGCTGTGAATCATCAGGCCCTCCCTCTGAACGAACACATCTTATGTTCTGCTGACTGAAGCTCAGGGAGCTGAAACCGAGCGCTCGCCGAAGAAGAAAAGAGAAGAGAAGCCTTGGAGCACCATGGCGTCTTTCTCTCTCTCTTCCTAGCTTTCTCTCTTTATGTCTCTCTCTTTCACTCTCTCTTTCTCTCTCCCTCTCTGCATCTCTCTTTCTTTCTCATCTCTCTTTCTCTCTCTTGCTTTCTCTTTCTCTCTCTTTCTTTCTCCATCTCTCTGTCTCTTTCTTTCTCCCTCCCTCTCTCTCCATCTCTCTTTCTTTCTCCCTCCCTCTCTCTCTCCCTCTCTTTCTCTCTCTCTCTCTCTCTTTGGAAAGGACTCCAGTTGACTGGCGGTGTTGGTAAAATCCTAAAGCCCTGGTAGATCCCTGGTGTGAGAGTGGGCTTTTTATACTGAGACTGCTCCACTTTCTTACCATTCCCCACACACTCCATGATGAGTTATAGCCCTGACCTAGCAGCGCAGTCAGAGGGGAGGAACACACACACACACACACACACACACACACACACACACACACACACACACAGGGTACGGACAGACAGGCCTTGCTCTCTGCTGTGAGGCTTCAGACTCCTTAAACACACCAATGGTGACTCACTCAGCAGTAGTGAAACAATCTCCCTTTCTTTGGGTTGAGATGAGATGTAATCTCTGACTGGGCCACTACGATATGCACAAGAATCTAAAGCCAAGAGGAGACTTTTGGAAATATTTTAGGAACATTTCAATAATATCAAATGAAATTAAATTCACGATCACTTTGCTCTGACTCCATTTTATGTGCATGCAAGCATCACTGGACATCGAGTACAATTGCATCAGTGTCATTGGTAGCATTTTTTGTGTGTCTTTAAAGATAAAATCTAAGGAAACTATAAGAGCTAGATCACCAGTTTTTTTTTAACTGGTTCAACAATGCTGGTTCATTAACAATCGCTTGATGCCTAATACTGTCCCTTATGACTTTTTAACCCTGTACGTCTCAGGATTAAAAGTATTCTTACCTGTAGATATAACTCTAGGTGCTGTCATTGAAAGCTTTACCCAGCTGTATGTGAAGCAGAAAAGCTCATATCACACTGATGAAAGGGCCTGGAGATGACACACATTCTGTTCATAAAATATCAGTACTCCTGTCATTCAGAGAGCATTTTACCCCAATAGAGCCTCATTACGTACTCCTGTAATGCCTGTGTAATCGCCAGCCAGCACCACATGCCTAGTAAATGATGATGTTGATGATTGTTTATTCATCATTTGTTGACTGTTTGTTCATCATTTGTTGACTGTTTGTTGTTGCTCAGGAGCTGTCCGACCTTAAGAAGCTGCGACCTCTCCTGATTCTCCCAGCCTCCGGAGCTGCGCCATGGACCGTCTAAGCAGAGCCAGCTCCATCAGCAGAGTCTAGAGTGTGGCGAGGGAGGTTTGCATGGATAGGAGGGCGAAGATGAGGCACCAGGGCACCAGGCAAGCGAGCCGGAAGACCGTGTGTTCACGCCTGTGAGTCCCCAGGGGGAAAGTGTGTGATCCGTGGACTCTCCGACAGACAAGAGGGCAAAAGAGTCTTCAAAGGTCGTCTCCGCCGCGTCAGTTGTAGGTAAGCACACTTAGTAGATTGATCCAGTGCTTTGCCACATGTAATGGTTGTGTGTGTGTGTGTGTGTGTGTGTGTGTGTGTGTGTGTGTGTGTGTGTGTGTGTGTGTGTGTGTGTGTGTGGGTGGGTGTGTATGTTATCTCACTGACAGCTTACACTGCCGTTCAAACGTTTGGGGTCACTTTGAAATGTCCTTGTTCTCATCATTAATGTTGTAAATGACTGTTGTAGAAAGAAATGGTTGATCTTTAATGCAATATCTACATTGCCCATTATCAGCAACCATTCATCCAATGTTCCAAAGGCACATTCTGTTTACTAATCTGGTATCATTTTAAAAGGCTAACTGAGAAAACATTGGAGAACCCTTTTGCAATTATGTAAGCACATAATGTAATCTGAAAGCTTCTGTCCTGATTAAAAAAAACAATACAACTGATCTCAGGTGGTATTCTGTCTACTGTATAATGGAGTGGAATGGACATTTCTAAGTGACCCCAAACGTTTGAACAGTAGTGTACATAGGACGTGGGCATGAAAGGAATGTTACGTGCACCTGACACCTTTTGCATCGTTTTGCATTTCTGCATGATTCTGAAAATGCTAGCTATTCTTAGGTTAAATTGTACATGGTCACACCACGTTTTATCCCACCACTGGAGAAAAGCCTGAAACACCACCTCTTTACAGTTGTCATAATGAATTGCCAAAGTCCTTTAAAAGGTACAGATGTATGATACAATCACAAGCGTTTACTGAAAAAAAAAATGCAGAGAATGAGGAACATGTGAATAACATGAATCAACAGATGCACCCTGGAACCTTGCTTCCTTCACAACTCCTTAGCACATTACGCTAGCATGTGCTGTTAGCACTGTGTGCTTGTTTTCACATGTTTGTATACACCTCATCCCTGTAACTCAACTGGTCCAGGAAAGTGTGACCAACACCAGCACCATGGGTTGAACTAGGGAGCACACACACATCTAAATAAAAGATATATTATACACAAACACGCATGCGCGCACACACACACGTGCACTCTCACACACACACACACACACACACACACACACACACACACACACACACACACACACACACACACGTGCACTTAAACGCACACACACACGTGCACTTAAACACACACACACGCACACACACACACACACACACACACTCTCTCTCACACACACACACACATACACGTGCACTCACACATGCACACATATATATATCCATCTCTAGCAGCACCATACCCTATACAAAGCATACATAATGCACCCTATCTGTGGCATAAGTCTCTTTGGATAAAAGCCTTTGACACAGATGTGAATATTGCAGTGTTTTATTTTTATTTCCCTACCCATGCTCTGATTGGAGCAGTCTCGGTGGCCGTAGCGTTGTCAAGTGCTGCCGTGTTATTATGGGATGGCCTGTGTGTGTTTGTGTGTGTGTGTATGTGGAGAGGACAGAGGGGATGGCGGAGCAGCTGGGTCCATTAGTTGTGTGGCATTGGAGGTCGTCTCCGAGGGCGAGCATAGCTCTGTAATAGGCCCGCCGAGGTGAGCCGCAGTCTGGATACGAGTCAAACAACTCCATCAGACAACGACGGGCTTGCCTCTAAAGAGAGATTGCCAACAGCTGGACACCAATGTGCAACAATTATGATGATAAACCCCCGCTGAACCCTGGAGGAAGGGGGTGGGGGGTCGGAGTGGTAGGAGAGGATAAAACAAGAGGGCACATAGCAGATGAGGGAATTGCACTTTTGACACCCCAAAAAGTTTGATAGAAGGGTGTTTTAAGACCCTTAATGCCGACACGTCTTCTCGTGTTAAGCTGGAGTCTTACTGTAAATGCCACAGAGTGTCTAACAGCACTGAAACACAGCGAAGCATCTTCTTTATGAAAAGGAAACCTTTTAGAGGCTGGCAAGGTTTGAGATCCACTGTCCGTGTATTTCACTTATTTCTAATGCCACCACTATGCTAAACTAGGAACAGAAATGTCACGCCAAATTTTGCTTGTATGCTCTCAAGCGGGGTCAGTATCAAACTATAATTGATATTGTAAAAAGATGTGGGACAGATCTGACTTTATTATGGTATTTCATTGACTAAAAACTATTACGGCAAAAGAAATAGTCAATCTTGAGTGCCTGTAAAAGTCTGATTTGCATTTAATATGTAAATGCACTTGTCCTCTTAGTGGCATCAGATCTGATGTACTTTTTTCAGAGGAGATGGATGGCAGCTGATTTAGTGCTCCATAATAACTGAATCCTAAAAAGGAGAATGGAGGTTGGCACAGCCTCCTTTTGTTTCGCTTTTCTGAAATAACACTAATCTCCATCAGTAGTGACTTCTGTCATTTGTCCTAGAAGATGTGAATTTGGAACGCTGTGGCTGGAGTTGTCAGAGACCTATTTCCCTGCAGTCGTAGAACGTGCAGTGACAGTCATCAAGTTACTCCTCAGATGTTACCCATAATTAGAGCCCGACCGATTTATCGGCGGGCCGATATTATCGGCCGATATTAGGCATTTTCCAAACTAAAGGTATCGGCATTTATAATGGCCGATAAATTAATATTTTAAAAATAAAATAAAAACGGACGAAACACCCTTCAACCATGTCATGAGTGTTGGCGTTGTATAGTTTGTCCACCAGAGGGCACTCTACACCGTCCCTGTTGGCAACACTCGTCTATACACGAATCCGGCGAAACTACCGGAAGTAAGCGGGCGCCATTACTGAGCTGTTGCTGGGCAGCATTGCGCCAGTGCCTCCTATTGGATTCGTTGCGTCCACTGGGATAACAGCCCGCGATTTACGACTGTCTCACTACTTCTTTTATAATGTCGAGTGGGAAAACATGTTCTGTTTTCAATTGTTCCAATAGCAGCAATAAAATGACCAGTTGGAACAAAAGAAAAATGTGAGATACACAAAATACCCTGAGTCGACTGCCCCTGTCTGGTAGCCTAACATTACCATACGGTTTGCACAGATAGCAGTTAGCTGTACCTTACCCTTTCCTTTTGAAATGTGAAAATTAGATAAACAATGGTCACAAATGAAAAACATGAATTTGTTTATTTGATATCCATTCATTTATTTATTGTTGCCAAATGGATAGATATTTTTTATAGTTTCCTCGTTGGCTAGCCTAGCTAGCATAGTTATTGCTGACGTTAGAGCTACAGTAGTTAAAGGAGAATTCCGGTGATATATTGACCTAAAGTGTGTTGAAACATGATACCGAGTGTGAACGTATGTCTCATCTCGGCTTGTCCCCTGCACTCCAAAATCTGGCACTAGTTAGCCGATGCTACCAACAGCTTTTTCAATGGTGGTGCTTCGGCATCGGGCTAGCCATGCAAATAAATCACTGTTTTACACCATTTACGAGGCTCAATGTATCTCCACACTTAAACGAGACATTGAGAACTTTGAAAAAGCACTGGTAGTTTACTTACAAGACGATTTATACAGACAGTATCTTCACGAAGTTTAGCGTTTGCAGCCATCTTAAATTTAGTCACGATAAGTCGAGCGACGAGTAATGAACAGGTATGATAAGGGATCAGATTCCAAAAATAATTCTGTGGAAATGCATGGATTCCAGTTGCTGCTACTGGAAGCAACTGAATCCATGCATTTCCACTGAATTATTTTAATATCAACCTAGTCCCAATTATGTCTTTATTTCCTCATTCTCTACTCTAAACTATTTTCATAAATAATCTGTAAGATCGCTTGTACCTTCATCTGTGACCGGAGGCCACTGTCTAACATAATCAACCCAAAAAGCCATACTGCCTGGCTGTAGCTGTCATTGAGGGTGCGTTATCACGGAGGTTTGTTTACATACCAGTAACAGTTCAGTAATGGCGTCGCCACAAGATGGCAGCCTCCACAGAACTCTCGTCGGATTTGTGTATAACGCGCCACACATCCTGCAACCTGCTGATCCAGCCAGAGTCGGGCAGAGAGAACCAGTTATCCGCGAGTGAGATCACCAGTAAAGTGTGTTCATGGTGATTTGGTCACGAGACATACATTGCTTGAAATAACAAAAAGAACATCCCCATCAGTTCTCTTAACAAAATTCGTGAAAACAATGTCCAGTTTTGCTGCTGTTAAATAAGCCGAGAGTGAAGCTGAATTAGCTAGTAATTACGTTACGTTGTTACAGTGTAGTTGACTGTCTGTCCTTTTGACAATGTGACTGAAGATGTATTTCTTTAATAGCGTGACAGTTATAGCAGTGAGACGTATCATCTCTCCCCGGCCTGTTATTTTGAAAGCGTATGTTTTACAATTTGCAGTATGACGTTATCCATTGCTAAATTAGGGCTCATCATAGACTAGCTAACCACAAAGCTAGCTAATGCCATAAATATCAGTGGAAGACTGCTAACGTTAACATTAATGAGCTTGGAAACCACAACAAACTTATTCTGCCTAAATAAAGTAATGATTTATAACTAGTATATCTGTAGTTACAGTCCCTGCATTGTAAAATGTAAGTTAGACGTGAGAGGAGTGAACATTTAGACATACTGTAGAGAAAAAGTGTCAAACGTAGCTTGTGCAAAACGTAGCTTGTGCATAAATGTTAGCTGTTCTTTTACACGTGTGTGAAATCCAATGACGCCAAGTGTGCGTTTCAGATTGTCGTTCAGCCGCAGCATTAACGAGTTACATAATGGATTTAGATCACTAAATAGTAGGTTTTAGAAGGCAGGCAGCAACTGGTGATTTAAAATGGTTTGATGTAGCTTGATGGAAATAATTTTAAAAGTGCAGGTAAAGGGTTAATGGGAAAGTATACATTTCATCCAGGAGATAAAATATATCTCCTTACACACACTCCTACAACTTACCACCAATGTTCCCACACACATGCATGCATGCACACACAGAAGCACACACACCCACACACACACACAAACAGACACACATACAGTACACACACATGTACACCCACTCACAGACACACACACACACACACTCAGTACATGTTGTCAGTTCATGTTGTCATGTTGCCACTTGTACGTGTGAACCACCAATGTCCGCACAGGCATTCACGCACATACGTGAATAGGGGTGAACAGAAACACACCCGCCCACACACCCATAAACAGACACACACACACACACACAGTTCATGTTGTCATGTTGCCACTTGTGCATGTGAACCACCAATGTTCGCACACACAGGCATGCATGCACACACAGAAACACACACACCCCCCACGCAAACAGACACATACTGTACACACACATGTACACACACACACACACACACACACACACAGTTCATGTTGTCATGTTGCCACATGTGCAGGAAAACCACCAATGTTTGCACACACATGCATTTTTCACACATGGAAACACTCACACCCACACACACAAACAGACACACACACACACACATACATACACTCTCTCTCTCTCTCTCTCTCTTTCTCTTTCTCTCTCTCTCTCTCTCTCTCTCACACACACACACACACCCACACACACAAACACACATGATGTAGATGTTAATGTTCTAATAAGAGTCTGTTTACAATAATGTTCTATTAAATAATACTTTTTGTCATGGTATTGGTATTTAAGAGCAGTTAAAACTGTTCGGTCAAATTTGACCGCGAACAGTAAATTAAGGGGGGTAGCAACAAACAGTGTTTAAAGGTTAAGAGTGACCTTTATCTTGTTTAATGATGATGATAGTAATAATGTCATCATTATTTTTTGTAATTATTAAGTCTTAGTTCAAAGTTATATTTATGAAGCTTACTAAGTCTTTTAATAGTGGTAACTTTGATTTGGTTGTTGTTGTTATTATGTTTTTGTTCAAAAGACTAAGTTTCATATAAGTTTCTATTTTTATACATTTTATTTATCAGAACTTTAATATATTTCGATGTTCCTCTGTTCCACTGTGACAATATTATTTAAAAATAAACAAGTTTGTTTTTGAAATGCATTATCATATTATTTTAGTCAATACTCATAAATAACTACAAATAACTAATGTTGGGGAAATCTGTTAATGTTTTGTTGCGCGTTTCTGAAAAACAATATATATATATCGGCCGATATATCGGAATATCAGATTTTTAAATCAACAAATATTTGTATCGGTATCGGCCTTCAAAATCCTTTATCGGTCGGGCTCTACCCATAATTCTCCTCTTCTGTCCTGTCAGGCTTTGTGAAGAGGGGTGGTGTGATCCCATTTTGTGTGTGTCTTTCTCTCTATCTCTCTGTCTTTCTCTCTCTCTCACTGTGTGTGTCTGTGTGTGTGAGAAGGCCGGGTGAGACAGGAAAGAACAGCTCTCGCTCTTAGCCATTAGGCCAGGTGTTCTCATTAGCGCCACAGCTATTGCCGGCAGGGGCATGATGGGAGTGTGTGTGTGTATGTGTGTGTGTGTGTGTATTGGTAGGTGAGGATGAGGGGGTGCACTCTCACAACATACTAGCTTGCCTCATGGCACCACTAGAGCATCATGATCTTGTTAACGAGCATTATTGTTTCTAGTTATGTAGAGTTAAGCATTATCAGGTCAAACATCTATCTGTTGTGTTAACTATACCTCTGAAGTTTTGACTGACTGGCTGAATGAAGGGATGTTAGAATCTGAACCCACCTTGTTTTTAAAGCATCTCTTAAACTGGAGCATCACCCATGATATCTAATCTGACTATTTGCCAAAGCAAGAGAAATGCAGTACATGTCATTTGAAAGTCTGTCGTGAAGCTACATATGATCATAGATACGTGCACTGCACATTCTTGAAATCAATAATCAAAATTCAGAGTAATACCACCAATTACTACTTAAAATCCAAGTCCAAAATCTGTCTCCAAATCAGTCTGAAAAGGCATTGTGCACTCCCATCCCCAATCTGACAACATCATTGTGCTAAAAATGTGAGAGCAGGATTGTTTTAAAAACGCTTAAGTAATGTTTCTGCATGACTTGCTGGATGAACTGCGGAGATGAACTGTCTCAGTTTAAAGAAATGGCACACTGCTTCCACCAGGTTTGTGCTGCACCGAAATCAAAATAATGAACATCCCCATCTGAGTGCTCCGGTGATTCCTCCCTCTCTTCACATGATCGGTTATCTCCCGTGAAGCACCAGATTGGTAATCAGAAGCGTAGTGGAATGACCTTTTTTACACCGATTCTTCCTTTAAGTGCTTTTCCTGCCCGTCCCCTTCTAGGCCTTTGCCCCTCCTCTCTATCTTCTGGCCTTAATGATGTTATGATTGCTCAGTTTGTCCCAAAGGAGCCTCTGTAATGTGTGCTAAATAAAACTGATTAGTTTGTCTTCTTTAACAACCACCAAGCAAGCACAAGATGACCATGACCATACATTTTTATCACTAGCTAACTTCTGATTTGCCCTAAATCACACTCTATTTGATTTGGTTGGTTTTGTCTGTCCTTTTTTGGTGATGTTGCTGTGCTATATGGAGTGTTAAATTATGTCCCCTCAGCCTGTGGGGGAGAGTAGGACATATCCGGGGGGAGAGCTGCTCTTTGACGGGATGTTTTGCAGCTCTGATGGCCAGCACGCCCATTCATCCATGGACATTATGACATTTGAATAATGGCAGTCAGTGCCCATTTACAAGCCTCCTTACAAGTCTTAAAGGGGAAATCCTGGCAATTTTTAACATAGATCTCCATTTCTGGAGGTTACCGAGTACTGTTGGTACAAAAAACCCAAAACACAATTGGTTCTACCTACCCAAAAACAATTGGTTTTATCTACCTCGAGTTGCAGCTATGGTGCTACACTATGTGGGGGCATGTTCATGAGCCCCCGTGTTCATGCCCCTAGAGTGTAGCGCTCTAGCATGTTCATGCCCCCAGAGTGTAGCGCTGTTGCTGCCTGCCCCCCCTTCCTCCCCCAGTCAAGCACAAACAATGCAATATTTTCCTATGTTTTGGATAATATTTATCACATGTGCATGTCATTTTAGTGTTCTTAAGTGGCTGACAGTTGAGGTAGAGTGTACATTTTGCTAGTGTGTGGTTTTGTGCATCCTTTCAAAAATCTGCTAGTCTCACACATCCTGGGACCACATTTCTCTTTTATACCTTGTCCTTCATGCTACTTTGAAACAGGAGTTTTTTGGTTTGTATTTTTACTCAAAGGATGAGTGCATAAATTAGAAAATATTCGTTTGATATAATTATATGGAAAAGATACTGCAGATATACATAGAATAAATATGAATTAATATAAATATCCTTTTTTTCTGACAAATGGATATAGTTTGTTTAAATGTTGGTCATGTTACATCAGCAGTTAACTCAAAATGAACAGTTTGTAAAGTCTCTATGCCATCCAATAATCAGGGTGAAATGTGTGTGTGTTTTTTTTAGCGAGGACTGTAGGCTTCCTTTGACAGGTATGGCCAGTGTTGAGTCATAATAGATCAGCCAAGCAGATTTTCCCGTATGATCCTATGTAGATCAGCGGGACTTGTTGTCATGGCAACACTGGCAGATGGAGCGGCGAGCTGCACCTCGGCAGAGTGGAGCGTGTGGCGAGGGCTCCTGTGGAGAGGGGATACACTGGGCTTCCGCAGTGCTCCCACCTACACGCACACACACACACACTACACACACACACATACAGTACACACACACACACACACACACACACACACTTACAAACAAACAAACACACACACAGACACACACACATACAGTACACACACACACACACACACACACACACACACACACACACTTACAAACAAACAAACACACACACAGACACACACACATACAGTACACACACACACACACACACACATATACACACACACACACTCACACACACACACACACTCACACACACACACACAAACAAACACACACACATACACTCATAGGGCTCTATCTTGCGCTCTAGCGCAATTGACTTTGTATACTTTTGTCTTTCCTATTTTGCAGTCAGCGCATATTGGAATTTTCCCTCCACAGGTACATGTGCGCCCACAGGGGCGTTTCAGCAAAAAGAGGGGACGTGTTCTGGTGCAAACGGAATTCCATCACAGACCAGGAACCTCCTGGTCTAAAGTCTGTGGCGCAAATTCAGATGCTATTTTAAGGGCGCATGCATGGCCACAGGTCTGCAGGAATGAATGCTATGCACACCGATCTACAGACACCCTGTGCACAGATGGAAACATTCAAAGCCTTGATAATATTTGTCCGTTTCCCGGGTTTGTTCGTGCATTGATCAACTAAATATTTAGTAGCCTATGCATCTACATGCAATATCTTTACAACAACAACGCCTAATTACGACCTATTAATTTGGACAACTTTATACAGCCCTATAAAGGCTAAAGTTACCTTTAGTTTTGTTCCAATTTACTGCTGTGTATGGCTTTAAACATTGTGTGCGCTTTAACATCAGCCTATAAGCATTATTCCAGCTGCGCTAAGGTTTTGACAAGCACCACAATTTTGCCTACCTTGTTGTAGCCCATCTGAAATAACTCCAAGCTTTGCTATGTTCCCTCCATCCTTTCGTTGTTTTCAAAAAATGTTTTATATCCATGATGGCTTGAGTTTGTGAATTCGCTTAAATAAACTTATTATGTGCTGTTAACCAGCAACCATAGACAGTAAAAGAAAGCAGCAAGTAGCCTTGTCTACAATTTCTGTAGTTGCTGCGTCCATTCATTGTTATTCTCTCTCCTGCTCAAACAAAAGTTGTGCGTGCATTAAGTTGATTATAACGTGTTTACAAACTCTACTTTACATAAAATATTGTAAATAGCCTACTGTCATGCAGTTAATGGGATACTGTGCAGAGTTGGAAAGTTAGGTCAACTTGGAAACTGTTTCTCGTTAAGTTGCCTGATGGTAAGGTACAGCCGTAGCTTACACCTGCAGGAGCGCTTGCTTGGGCGCCTGTGTTGCGTAATGCACTTTGCTCCTCTCATCTATACGACACAGTTCCCATTTCTCCAAACCATACATAATTTAAAGGACAAATATTGCTACACGAGGAAAATCAGTGTGGTGTCCGATGTGAAAAAATAGGTATAAATCTAGCGTACACATTTCCACGAATCACGGATGTGTTGATGACATAAATTAGGAAATATTAGAGGACTCAATGAGACATGATGTTGAATTGAATGCCAATGCCATTTAACCCAAATGCCCCAGCAGCTGCATGGGAGAGGAGAGCTTATCTGACAGATCTGGATTGTCTATACCAGTGGTTCTCAACCTTTTTTCAGTGATGTACCCCCTGTGAAATATTTTTTCAGCCAAGTACCCCCTAACCAGCGCACAAGAATTACCGCTACGCTTCAACCACGACTCCATCGTTTGAGTTTTGAGAGTGTGATTGACAGGTGATGGCGGGTGGCATGTGACAGGTTGGGTCGAACCATCCTGGTATGGGGGTGACTGGGTTTTTAGGATAATGAAATTGAATAGCCTACTGAAATATAAAATTCATTTTATGAACTTATATTTTCCTGAAATATTTATTAAATAATTGTTTTTAAAGTATTTTTGCGTGGATTCTACTTTTTAAATATATGTATATATATTTTTTTCATGTATTAGTAGTAGCATTGATTTTATTTAGATTTTTAAAGAATTAAAATATAAAAAGCATATTATAAAAATGATTATATTTTGACATGTATCTCACCACAGCAAGCTCATAGCTTTACATGCATTTCATGTGTGTGTAGGGCAGACTGTTCTGAATCTGGCAATATCATTGCCATGGTGGAGGGATTCTCTGGGGCTGAGCAATTTACAGACATATGTGGTGTGCGCCTTACAGAAATAAATGCTATTTTTGACATTTCTGTGCTCCATATCTGTGACAGAACTGATCTGACCTGACTGAACCCAAGTTTGCACGTTACGCCCAAACCACACCCATGAGTAATAGCTACTACAGACCACCCCATTTTAGATTTGCGTCGGGCGCAACAGTCAACGGTAAAATAGAAACAGCGCCCAAGATCCGCCCACAAAGCGATTTGCGCAAAGTCAATTGTGCTAAAGTGCAAGATAGAGCCCATACACTCACTTGTCTATATTTGGGAATTGCTAAGGATACATCAAAGTCACTATCACAATCACAAAGGTAGATTGTGTGTTTCCATTAAGTTCAGTTCAGTCGGATATTAATTTTGTTTTTAGGCTATGTCATTCCAATAAAACCCATCTCCTTTAGATGTACCAGTACTCATCCCGATGAGCTTTATACAGGCAGCATAAGAGTGCTCAGGCAGTCCAGATGACCCATTACCGGCCGGGGAAGTGCTCAGCGCGGGGCAGTTAGCCTTTGGAAAGAAATGCAATCTGGTGTTGTGCTGCAGTGCGAGCCCCCCTGTGTTCTGGTGGCTGAGCGGCTGTCGAGGGAACCCCGGGAAACAGATCTGCAGCGCTTAGCAAACACTCTATTCTCCTCTCCTCTCCTCTCCTCTGCTGCCTGCGGGAGCCACAGAATAGGAAATGTGACGTCCTGACAAGGCCGCTCTGCCCCTCAGTGCTAGTCTCTTAAGCCCCCGGTTGTCTTAAAAACACCCACAAAAGATCAGAGGTTTTGAAACTTCAGGCTTCTGCAAAATATTGCATCACACAATTGTTAGTGTATAGTTGTGTTTATATTTTCTAGATTAGGAATTTAATGCTATATATACAGAAATACATAGATGAAGAAATTTGGAAATATAGAAATGATAGAAATGACCATTTATTAATATACATTTCATAGTGAATTTGTGCAATTATTTATTCACTCTAAAGTCATTTTTGGTCCTTCATACAAGCCCGCTGCGTAAAAAAAGACTTATTTGCATGCCCATCACTTCATGTTCTGGTGCACAATTAGTGTGCCGTCGGTTTGCCACCAAACACACACACACACACACACACACACACACACACACACACACACATGTGTGTGTGTTCATTAGCTGAAGGGTATAGAAACGGCCCTGGGGCTGAGGGAGATGAGGCTTCACAGCTCTGTGGCCTAAATTCCACACCTTTCCTGGCAGCAGACCAGTCCAGTCACACACACACACACACACACACACATACACACACACAAACTCCCGCTCTCTGCTGTCGCACCCTCGTGCCCGTATGGCTGTACTTGTGCCGCCTGCTCAGAGCGTGGCAACTCGAGCCGGGCTTAATTATACCAGCATGGCAGCAGAGTGCCAGTCTGTGCCCTGCTGATGTGCCACTTTCACAGAGAGGGCATCCTCTTTCTCACCTCTCATCGCCTCTCCTCTCCTTGCCTCTCCTCCTCTCCTCTCCTTTCCTCGCCTCCTCTCCTCTCTCCTTGCCTCTCCTCCTCTCCTTTCCTCTCCTCTGCTCTCTCCTCCTCACCTCTCCTCTGCTCTCCTCTGCTCTCTCCTCCTCTCCTCACCTCTCCTCTCCTTTTCCTTCCTCTCCTTTCCTCTCCTCACCTCACCTCTCCTCTGCTCTCCTATCCTCTCCTCTCCTTTCCTTAGCATAGCTCTTCTATCTCTTTTCCACGTGCATAGAGCTATATGGAAAACCTCTCTGTATTTGACATGTTTTGCCCCTGTTGAGCAACAGTCTGTGTCTTCTGTTGCAGAGCCACCTCCTCAGTTTGTCATGGGCTTAGACACAGCGTCACTCAGCATGGGTGGACACTGACATCATATTTGGGATAGAAGAGGTGTTTGCCCATGTCATTCCTGTATACATTCTAGTTGAAAAAAATAGGTCTCTATTGAAATGAAAGGTGGTTAATACAATGTTATATACTAAGTAACAAACAAACCCATGTAATTCACATATACATTGCATATTACTACACATACAAACTGTAACACAAACCCTAGTCTTAACCAAGTACATCATGAAACAACATTGATTAATATAAGAAGTACAGTGTATTCATTAATTTGAAGTATTAATTAATGTACATATGATCTGAAGTTCTCTTTTGTCAGGAATAAAATGACTAGTGTCAGAGTGTAAAGCTTTCCTGTGCTCATAGCCAACTTTGAGATAGGGTTGTGTTGCCTTTGTGTGCTGTACCACCTACAGAAGAGGAGAAGCTGAAGGACCTAAACATATCTGGCTGCTTTGTTTTTAGTAGGACGTGCTCAGAGGGCTTACAAGGGATAACTGTTTCATCTGAACGTGATAGAGGGGAGACGTGCCTAATCATTAAACTACAACTCTCAAAAGCAAAAGACAGGAGTGTGTTGCTTCTCTCAGGAGAGGGATCTGGGAAACTTTGTCTTCTTGCCAAATGAAATTGTTGTGCAGGACAGACAATGAGATTAATTAGAAGTCTGTTTCAGACAACAGAGATTAGTTGACAGAAATGGGCTCGAAGGTTTCTCTCTTTCTCTCTCTCTCTCTCTCCTCACTCATCCAGCTCTCATTGCTCCTAAATCTTCTGTCGGGTGAAGGTGGAGGATAGTGAGCGATCAGTGTGCCACAGTCTTGTGTGGGGCAGATTATAGCCCCTCTGCTGCTGCAGTAACTCACCGTACTCCAGGTAGAGTTTGTGTCCTACCTAGTGTGATTCTAAACCCATCAGGGAAATTAGGATTAGGCATTAAGGAGGGTCCTTTACTTGCTAATGCAAATCTGTTTGATGAAAATGAATGTGAATGGTTCTGATTCTGGCCCAGATTAAAGCTGACACTGCCGCAGATTTGGTCCTGATTGGGCCAGTGGAGTACCAGACACAAAGCAGCACTCTGTTCTAGGATCAGCTTTCATTGGAACCCAGATCTTGACATGTTTATCTTTGAAATGATACCGATGCTTTTATAGAAAGCTAATTACAGTGAGTATTATACTTGAATTAGCTTTCAACAGTAATGCTAATTATAATGTGAATAATAGTAATGATAATAATAACTAGAAATGCAATTCCAAGGAATTACCAGTGCATGAAAATGCAAAACATATGTAAAATATCATGTTAAAACAGATAACTTAGCTAATGTTTGCTAGCAGTTATGCTAATAATTGTACAATATATAGCATTGCTAACAACGTTTCTCCATTAAGCGGTTGAAGCTGCATTAAAGGACAATTCCGGCGCAAAATGAACCTAGGGGTTCATAACACATGTGTACCGAGATCGACCGTTAGCTGGGATTTGTTTTCATGCTAGTCGAATGTGACCAGTTTTATTGCAAACCGCTAATTAGCATCTAACGCTAGCCTTCGGGGCACAGTAAAAAGTAATCGCTATTTCTATACCACTAACATGGCTCAAAATAGGACCACACTTACACGGTAGCATTTTGCTTTTGTGCTTAACTGCGTTAGAAGACGAATAATAATAAGAAGAAGCCTAGGAAGAACATAACAGTGCATTTTCATGCACTGTAATAAGAAGAAGATGCCTAGGAAGAACAGTACAGTGCATTTTCATGAACTGTAATAATAACACTCATAATATATTACATAACACATGAGATGTCCGTTGGAGGAAGGTCATCTTAGTAATTTTTTGAAAATAGAGAATGTTTGTCCTGCTGAAGTAGGCTAGAATAGTATTGTGTAGGCTATGTATGATGTATTATGATGCACCAGGCTCTTAGTGTGAGAGGCAGCGGCGGCAGCAGATGTGCGCTGTGAGTGTGAGTGGCTCTGTGTAGGGGGATCTCAGCGCAATAATGCTGCCTTGACAGGAGGTATGTGTCTTTACCCCACCGCCACACTGTTATTTGCTTTCTTAGACAATTCTGTGCTGCTTCGCTCCTAACCTGGCCTCCTTCATTTCCACTTCTTCTGCAGGTATTCTTTCTCTCTCTCTCTCTCTCTCACTCTCTCTCTCTCTCTCTCACTCTCTCACAACCGCCCCCCCCCCCCCCCCCCACTGCTCTCAGCTTGAAAGAATGGGGAAGGGGAAGTGGTTTCTATAGCAACAAAGAGCCCAGAGGGAAGCCAAGTAGGGATAATATGCAGAGGCTGAGACTTCGCCGGTACAGTTATAGAAATGGCCAGCACCAAATAGAGGAGAGCAGTGCCGAGCACATTCTAAAGATAAGAGTCATTATTTCAGGCGACTAACACCACACTAATTTGCGTCCTTTTTAATGGTGCACTTCTACCAGTCTTTATTAGGCCTGTTAATGAACAGAAAGCTGTTTTGTGTTTCAAGACAGAGGTCACACAGTAATATTCGCTCAATGTGCATGTTAGATGTGGGTGCCAGGTAGTCTTTTACCTTTACTAAAGTCATGACCAGCATGCATTCAGAAGAGATAGTGTCAGTATTCAGTGCTGTAGCTGTTACGTATTTGACTTAGCCACAGCTGGCAGTTCACTTACACTGCTGTCACAAATGCCACTTCCCACCCGCATCCTTTACACAATCATGTGTGTGTGTGTTTGTATTGTGTGTATGTGTGTGAGTCTGAGTGCATTTGAGTTTGTGTGTGTGTGTGTTTGTGTGTGTGTGTGTGAGTGGTGTGCATGTGTGTGTGTGTGTGTGTGTGTGTGTGTGTGTGTGTGTGTGTGTGTGTGTGTGTGTGTGTGTGTGTGTGTGTCTATGTGTGTATCTGTGTGTGTGTGGGAGTTTCAGGCAGGCAAGTTTCACGCAGTATTGGGAGCATCATGGAGAAGAAAGCACACAGGGGCTGGTAGCCAAGGGCTGGACCAGATGCCATCAGTGTCGTGTGATTCCTCACGTCACACTCATTGCAGCTCTCCGCAGTCAAGGGGCTGTGCACTGCACGCATGGCCACAAACTCTAGAACGGATTTGGCCCTGGTGTGGGCCGGATCCACGCCATATCAGGGCCAAATCTGGGTTATTTTAAGAGTCTGCATTTGTTTACATGTGTGTTGTGTAGTAATTTGTTTAAGATGAAAAGAAGAATTGCTGCCAACGAGGTGAAAAGCAGCCAAGCAGGAGTGACCTTTCTGAGAATGGTGTACTGGCCTCTGATTGGGTGATGCTGTCGTGAGCCTCTGTTGAGTGATGGGAACTAGAATGAGGGAAGGTGTGCTTGCAGATTAGGTTTGACAAATTGTTTCTCACGAGTCAAGACTGAGCTTGTATTTTATTTGTCAGTGTTATTAGACTAAAAAATCATTGATCATATTTCACTCATATTTGAATGAAATATTCAAAAAAGATGGATATGTAGCTCTGGGTCATTTTTGTGTTCTTTACTCTTAAGTCTTGTTTATTAACACACACACACACACACACACGCACACACACACACACACACACACCACACACACAACAATTAGGAGTTTTCCCTTCAGTGTCCTCTAGAGGACTAGACTGGAGTGACCAAGTATTGATTTAATTGATAATTCAAGGGCAGTGCTTCTACTTTCTATGCCTGTTGGAAAGATCATAATTAATGGTTGTATTATGGTGTCCTGAGCCCTTAACTCTGCTGCTGGTGTTGTGGAGGGATCTTCTTTGCCCTGGTCATTGTATTTAAGAACGGGCATCGACAGGACTGCAGCAGTGTTAATTAGAGGGGCTTTCAGGGGATCTGCGGACCCAGATATATATACGGAGGCACAAATTGACTTCTCCTTCCCCAAGGTGAGGGGCTGAAATGCTGAGACAAGGGCCAGAGAAAATAATTACATTCATTTATTCACACACACACACACACACACACACACACACACACACACACAAACACACACACACACACAAACACACACACACACGCATACACACACACACACACACACACACACACACACACACAGAAATGCTGACGGGCCACTTCAACGGCGAGGACACAACATTTTGAACTTCCACAAGAGAGGTAAATAAACACACACAGCGAGTTTTTCTGTCTGGATAGGGGCTTTCCTACCGGTTGACTTAAATGCTTCTGAATTTCTTATAAACTTTAGGTCGTTCTTTATTTAAAGGACATTCTGGTATTACATTACATTACATTACATTACATTTGGCTGACGCTTTTTAACCAAAGCGACTAACAACAGGATGTCCCTGCCCTTGTAGGAACTGGCAGTGTGTTCCACCAACGAGGAACAACAGATGAGAAAAGTTTGGATTGGCTTGAGCGTACCGGTGGTAGAGCTAGACGTCGTTCGTCAGAGGAGTGCAGTGGTCTGGAGGTAGTGTAAGTCTGTATGAGGGCATTCAAGTAGGTGGGAGCAGAACCGGAGACTACTTTGTAGGCAAGCGTTAGAGACTTGAATTTGATGCGGGCCACCATAGGTAGCCAGTGTAGCTGGATGAGCAGCGGGGTAACATGTGCCCTTTTGGGTTGGTTGTAGACCAGGCGCGCCGCCGCGTTCTGGATCATCTGAAGTGGTTTCACTGCGCAGGCTGGGAGACCTGTCAGGAGGGCATTGCAGTAGTCAAGTCGTGAGATGACTATTGCCTGAACCAGAAGTTGGGTAGCATCTTGAGTCAAGTAAGTCCTGATTTTCCGTATGTTGTAGAGTGCAAAACGGCATGACCGGGCGACTGAGGCAACATGATCTGAGAAGTTTAGTTGGTTGTCAAGAACAACTCCTAGATTTCTTACAGTCCTGGTCGGTGAAACACATAAGGAGTCAAATTTGATGTTGATGTCGTGGTGTATGGTAGGTTTAGCTGGGATGACCAGCAGTTCAGTCTTTGAGAGGTTCAGCTGGAGGTGGTGTGCCTTCATCCATGTAGCTATGTCTGAAAGGCAATCCGAGATCCGTGCTGAAACCAGGGGGTCGTCAGGTGGAAAGGACAGATAGAGCTGTGTGTCGTCTGCATAGCAGTGGTATGAGAAGCCGTGCGAACGGATAATCTGTCCCAAGGAGGTGGTGTAGATAGCAAAGAGGAGGGGGCCCAGCACTGAGCCCTGGGGGACCCCTGTGGTGAGATGGTGAGGTGCGGATAGCTGACCAAGCCATGATACGTTAAACGAGCGTCCTGTGAGGTAGGATTCAAACCAGGAGAGAGCAGAACCGGAGATTCCCATGTCAGCGAGTATAGAGAGAAGGATACGGTGATTAACCGTGTCAAAGGCAGCCGATAAGTCAAGCAGAATGAGTACTGATGACCGAGCGGTCGCCCTGGCTTCTTTTAAGGCTTCTGTTACAGACAGCAGAGCCGTTTCGGTAGAGTGGCCGCTTTTGAACCCAGACTGATTTGGATCCAGAAGGTTGTTCTGTGAAAGGAAGTCAGAGACCTGTTTGGAGACTGCTCGTTCAATGCCTTTGGATAGGAAAGGCAGTAGTGAGACAGGGCGGTAGTTCTCGACTTGAGCAGGGTTGAGAGAAGCTTTCTTAAGTAATGGTGTTACCCGGGCCATTTTGAACGCTGTTGGAAATGTGCCGGAGATTAGCGAGGCGTTGATCACATGTGTGATAGCTGGAGCGATGGTCGGGCTGATGGACTGAAGTAGGCTCGTAGGTATAGGGTCCAGCGAGCATGTGGTAGGACGGCTGCATGTCAGGAGTCTGGACACTTCACTCTCGGAGAGAGGCGTGAATGCTGAAAAAGATGTTCCAGCAGTCCCTAGAGGTTGTAGGAGTGCGGTATCTGAGTCAGATGCGTTGAGTGGGCATGTAGAGAATTGACTGCTGATTGCCGCCACTTTGTTTGTAAAAAATGAGGCGAGGGTATCTGCAGTAAGGCTGGATGGAGGAGGAGGCAGCTGAGGGTTGAGTAGCGATTTGAAGGTTGAGAAAAGTTTTCGAGTGTCTGTAGCGCTGTTGATTTTGTCATTGTAGAAAGCAGTCTTAGCAGCAGTGATGCTGGCTGAGAAGGAGGTCAGGAGTGTCTGGTAGTTTTTGAGGTCGTCAGCTAGTTTGGATTTGTGCCATTTCCTCTCCGCGGCTCTGAGTTTGGTGCGCTGCGATCGGAGGGTATCATTTAGCCATGGATGAGAATGTTTGGATCGAGCTGGCCTTGTGGCAAGAGGGCACAGCTCGTCTAGACACGAGGTCAGTGTGGAGCAGAGCGAGTCAGTGGCTTCATTAACCTCCAGAGAGGAGAAGGTGTTGAGTGGAGGTAGACCGGAGGCAACCACAGAGGAGAAGTGCGTTGGAGACAGGTTCCGGATGTTGCGGCGGAACGTGACCATCGGCTGAGGAGCCAGAGGCTGTTCTGACAGGCTGACGTTGAACTGGATGAAGAAGTGGTCAGAAAGATGGAGAGGCGTCACCATGAGGGTGTCTGTGCTGCAGTTCCGAGTGAAGATCAAGTCAAGCTCTTTGCCAGCTTTGTGAGTCGATGGGCTTTGAACCAGTTCGAGGTCAAAGGAGTGGACCAGGGCCAAAAAGTCAGCTGAGCCTGGGGCATCTAAGTGGATGTTCATATCACCGAGAACAAGAAGCGGACAGTCATGCTCAGGGATGGAGGATAGCAGAGTGTCAAGTTCGTCAATAAAGTCGCCTAGTTGGCCTGGAGGGCGGTAGATGACCAACACGTAGAGTTTTGCTGGGGCGATCACTTTGATGGCATGGAATTCGAATGAGACATATTTGTTTGAAGGCAGTAGCGGGGTGAATTTCCATTTGTTGGAGATCAGCAGGCCCGTCCCGCCTCCTCGTCCAGATAGGCGAGGGGTGTGGGATAGTGTAAGGTTAGTGGAGAGTGCAGCCGGGGTGGCAGTGTTCTCTGGTTTGATCCAAGTCTCAGTGAGAGCAAGGAGTTCCAATGAAAGGTGGTTGGCATAGCCAGCTATGAAGTCGGTTTTGTTGACTGCGGATTGACAGTTCCACAAACCCATGGAGAAGGAGGTTTCTGTCGGTGAGGTCCGTTTAAGTTCCTGGAGGTTAAGGGGATTTCTGCCCCTTTTGATATTTCTGCCCCTTTTGGCATGATGCCGTTTTCTGCAATGGCCGGTGATAACAGATATGGTGGAACGGCACATTTTGCCTTTGTCGGTGCCTGTGCTCGGTGAACTTGCACAGGTAAACTTGCTTGTCTTGACCGTGTCCGTCTTAAACGAGGCTGGCTGAAACGCGGGCTGCCGCTTATGCTGCCGCTTCAGCAGTATTGGATGGAGAAATGTGGACAAGTCACATTTTTTACTTCTTTTTTACACATTTTAAATTATGTTTAAAGGCATTTTTCGATTATTTGTTTGTGAAGGCTATACAACAAGAATATTCACTTTTGGAGCTGTGGGTTAAGTGCATTCTCTGTGTCTTTCTTCCTGCAAGCTAGTATGTAATTTTGGTGAAACAACAGTGGATTGGCAAGAATTGTTCATGGTTTGATTCGAGCAGCTATGTTTGTTTCACTTTTACAGAGCTAGGATTGAGTAGGACCACTGTTTTTTTACAGAGCTAGGATTAAGTATGACCACTGTTTTTTTTTAGAGCATTAAGTATGACCACTGTTTTTTTTTTACAGAGGATTAAGTATGACCACTGGTTTTTACAGAGCATTAAGTATGACCACTGTTTTTTTTACAGAGGATTAAGTATGACCACTGGTTTTTACAGAGTTAGGATTGAGTATGACCACTGGGTGACCACTGGTTTTCCATCTGCACACACACTAGCCACGTTTACATGGACACTAATCCGATTACAAACGGAATAACGGCTCAATCGGAATAAAAATTGTCATACTGTACACCTTAATCGGAATAAAAATGCCTGATCCAATCAGAATTTTAATAAAAATGAAAGCGGTTACTGATGGTTACTGGCTACTGGCTACTGATTAGGCAGCTCCAGAACCATGAGGGGGACAAAAAAATGCATTTCCATCTCAAAACCTCCTAACTCCTCAAGGGTGTAACAGCACAGATCTACAGTACTGTAGTTAAAACAGTTAAAACAGTTAGAATGTTATGAATCTAGATATAGCTTTGGCCAGTGATGTCACTCTGCTTGTCATGAACCTCAATGTTCTCTTAGTATCACTCATATGACACTTTATCTTAGCTTGACTCTGAATGTCAATAAAACCAAGGAAATGGTAGTGGATTACAGAAGGTAGCAGCAGAACTACAGTTACACCCCGCTAATGATCAGCAGGCAACCTGTAGAGAGAGTCACAAGTTTTAAATACCTTGGTGCCCATATTACTGAAGACTTAACATGGACTGTTAACACTCAATATGTTCTGAAGAAGTCCAGACAAAGACTCTACTTCCTTCGTCAGCTAAGGAAATTCAAAATTTCTACATCCATCATGAAGGCCTTCTACACTTCAGCTGTTGAGAGTGTTCTAACTGGTAGCATCATTACCTGGTATGGGAACTCCACAGTTAGAGATTGTAGTACTCTGCAGAGAGTAGTGCGCTCAGCTGAACGTACTATAAGAACTCAACTCCCTGCTCTACAAGATATCTATTCCAGAAGAGTACTCCTAAGAGCCCAAAAGATCCTGAAGGACTCTTCTCATCCTAACAATGGATTATTCCTACCGCTGAAATCAAGAAGACGCCTATGTAGTCACAAAGCCAGAACTGAGAGACTCAGGAGAAGTTTTTATCCCCAGGCCATCCGAACTCTGAACTCACACTATACTGACTTTGCACACATTCACTCCTCAGCACTCTCAAACATTTCCCAACTCTGAACTCACACTATACTGACTTTGCACTCATTCACTCCTCAGCACTCATGACCCCCCCACCCCCCACACACATCCCTCTCCTTATGCTACAGACCTTTTATTCATTTTCTTATTTCATCACACGTCAAAACACACACACACACACACACACATCTGACTTTCTCCAACTTTTGCACATCTCCATAGAACTTTTTATTTATTATTTTTGATTTCTCCTCCATCTATCTACCCATGTCCTTGATTGCCTAGCCTTTCTGCCCTCCCCCCACCCCCATCCCCAACACACACACACACAAAACACACACACTTACATCATCACTGTCATCACCACACATACATACAGCACACTGCTTGCTAGTAAGCCTCCTCTACATACTTGCTGCACACTGCCCCCCCCCCCCCCCTCCCTACATACACAGCACATTATTTCATCAGAAAGCTTCTCCAACACACATCCCCAACATACTTACAGCACACTGCCCCCCACCCCCCATACACAGCACATTGTCTCATGAGGAAGCTTCTCCAACACACATATTGCACACTGCCCTCTCCCCACATACACAGCACACTATCCCATCTCCCCTGTCATCCCCCCAACACACACACCAAGACCCCTGGCAGTTGGATTAGCCCCTTGAGCCGTGGATCTGCCCAAGGTTTCTTCCTTGGTAAGGGAGTTTTTCCTTGCCCCTGTTGCTCTTGGGTGCTCCTTGTTGGTGCCCCCCCACCTTTCTTATGCAGCCCTTGCCACTTAATCTACTAAACCCCTCTTCTACTGCACTTTTTACCCCCCCCCCCCCCCCCATTAATGCACAAATAGGCTGACACCAGACATAATTTCACTGCATTTCTTACTTCCAGTAACTATATGCATGTGACAATAAACTTCCTTGTATCCTTGTATCCTTGTATCTAAAGCCGTAATTATGTCTCATTGTGGGAAATTAATTGAATTGGGCAGCTGTGTTGTTTCTTGAGGACCATGACAAGTGTTTGTGTCCAAACACATGGCCTGTGTCATTTGCAATCCGATCCATTGGGCTCAAGTCCCCTTGAACCACCATGGGGTGAAAGAGATGGCAGTCCACTAATCAATGGGTGGATGAGTCACTCTGAGGTATTATATGACTTTGACCATTAGCTCTGATTGGTAATATTTTAAACAGTAAAATGGTCTGAGCTGTAACCTAATGTCATTGTCTGATTATGTTCCTGCTTACACATTCGTGATCTTAATCTGACTTAATAACGAAAAATTGGAGTCTGCTGTGCTATATACATGTAGCTCATGGTCACTGCCAGGTAATCAAGGCAATCAGGTCTTCGCCTTTCACCCCTGTTCCTTCGCCATTCCTTCCAGCAGTGCCCGCACAGCTAGTTCTGCTTTCTCATTTCTACATTTTGTGCCCCATGTTATTAAATGTGCTACATAGTTTATGGTAATGATTACACAAAGATTAATGGCTATGCTGTTTCACAGTTAAATATTGAAAATGGGATAGAGTGTAATGGGATACAGTGCAATGGCTTTATATTTTACATCAGAAACCTCATTTTAGTTTGCTTAACTGGATCAAGTGGATCAATTTACAATTGAGCTGCTTTTCAAGTTGTTTTCCGAAGTGTCAGTGACTCACTGTAATTCTGCAACATGCATCCTGAAAAAGACAATTAACTCTGTTGTTTTCATTTAAGAGAAATCAATGATGATTTACAACTCTTACCAAACGATTGTAGCCGATGGCTATTTCTGGCTTTTGAATTAGCTTTTCCTTATCACAAGTTCAATTCATATCCCTTCAAGCAGAATGCACAAAATGTTTTTCATGTGTCATTACAACATGCATATCAATACAATGCACTTTGGACGTAAAAACGTTTCATAATGAATTTCTTTTGTATTGTATCTATAATGCACCTACACATCTGTGTTAGAGCTCCCTATGATATCCCTATACACATCTGTGTTAGAGCTCCCTATGATATCCCTGTACTGTACACATCTGTGTTAGAGCTCCCTATGATATCCCTATACACATCTGTGTTAGAGCTCCCTATGATATCCCTGTACTGTACACATCTGTGTTAGAGCTCCATATGATATCCCTGTACTGTACACATCTGTGTTAGAGCTCCCTATGATATCCCTATACACATCTGTGTTAGAGCTCCCTGTACTGTACACATCTGTGTTAGAGCTCCCTATGATATCCCTGGTAAGTTTTTTTTCCTTTTTAAAATGTATTCCAAAGTCTTGTCTCATCACGTCATTACACTTTGACATAGGCAATGTACTTATCAATACACACACTTCATAAAGTCATAAAAAAAATTAAAAAGTAATGTCTAGTAATGACACTGCTCCTGACGGAAAACCGCAAACGTGCCGCTCCACGAGCAGGTCCATTTCTCTGCTGCTTCAAAGTGTCCTGTTCATTAGCGCGTGTGACAGCGGCGCTGGTTGTGCGGCTGGCTTTGTGGACCCTGCTCACTGGGTCTCTGAGCACGGCACCACCCAGACCATTTATAATTATTACTTACATAAATATTTGATATAGTGTTGGAACAGGCAGCGGTAAGATATCACTGTCACTGTGAAACGGTGGAGGTTTAGTCTCCAGCACAACTCCTGCTTATGGGAAGTACTTTAGCCAAAATACAACTGATGTCCAGACCATTAGCAATGTAGATATTTTATTTAGGATAGGCATGAAACACCTCCAAGGAAAAGGAGTCCATTCAGAAAAAGTCCATTCAGAAAAACTGGCAGAAAAGCTGTTGTTTCCACCCTGGAACCTTTGAAATGCTCACCGGAGTTTAAAGCTGCCATGTGTAACTCTTGTTGTCAAGAAAGCAGTCGAGAAAAATACTTTTAGTCTCACTCCGGTAATGATGTAGGTATAATGATTTTGTTTTGGTCTTGCTACATTCCAATGCACATTTTGCATATTTGTGTGTGCAGTCTGTTTGGCATTTGTTTACCTTTATCGGCTTTGCAATACGGTAAATAGCCATATACTGTAAAACACCTGAAACAAAGAAAAGGATCTTTCACATTGTTCTTTCAATTGTCCTTGTTAGTCAAATCCCATTTTATTCATCACATTCTTTTTTGGTTTCTCGGTTTTCTCCACACACTTCAAAACTTGCTTACCAGACTTCACTTTAATCTCGTTCCTTAATGATCGTTCCTTAAGGAATACTGTGGCAGTTGGACCTTAAGTGGAATGGGGACATTTTGGTTGTCCTCGTTTTCCTGCAAAGACCAAATATCCAGGGCCTCCAGGGGGCCTCTCTCTGTGTTTTGGTAAGGGTGCTTTTCATGATGCACTGATGCATAATAGTGGCCTTTATGAGAGAACAATTTGTAGATCGTGCCAAAATTGGCTTTATATTTTATGGCTGTTAAACTCATCCATTGAGGTGAAAAAGTGCTGAAGTAACACTGTGCAGTATCTTGAGAGATATGCTATGCATGTTGGATAATGGGCATCTTAAGAGGTGGTGGTCACCAGGTATGGTCACCTCACCATGCTTAATTTCAGCTTGATATAGCATACAGAATAATGTATTCTGACTAGTTAAACATCTGTGACATTATGCGTGCTGTACAGTGGCCCTTATGAAAGCCTGGAAAGTCTGTTGCACCATCGTTACAGTTCAGGCGATGTGATGACAGTAAGCTGAAGAGATTTCCCCTCTCTGTCATAAATCCAGGTTAACATTGAAAATATGTCTGGCAAACATGGGGAATATCAATGAACTGGCTCTTCGCCAGCTGGACATAGGCGCTCTGTGACCTGTGTACTGTTATTATCATACATTTGTAATTAACTCAGTACCCAGTGATGACACTTGGCAGACCGGAACCATTATCTGTTCAAAGTTATTGCAGGCATATTCAATGTGACATGGCTTGTTAGAAACACATTTGAAAGACAGCATTTAAAAAGAACAACCAGGAATAATAATAGCACCCATGTTTATAGGCTATTTGTTCATACAGACTAATTAGGTTGAATTCCCCCTCATTTAACAATAGGTCTCTTCGTATACTGTCTATATGGTGTCGTGGATGTGAGTACAAGAGAGATGTACTTAAGCTGATTTCATGTCTAAACTTGCCGGTAATGATGTGGGTATGTGCTGCGTTTGTGGTTATTCTGAATACACACACTAAATACATAGCTGTAAGTTGGCCTGGCTTTCATTTACTATTTTGGTCATCTATCATGCTTGAAGGAAACTGGCATATGTTACACTTGTAAATGTAGCATTAATTTAGGAAATTACATTTAAACCATTTAGTGTCTGACTTAATGAAATACAATGACATGCAGTATAACATATTAAAATATAAAGAGGTCAGCACAGGGATGCTATCTTCCAATGCACTTGATGAATGTTTGGCTGTATAATCTAGGCTCTCTGTTTTTGTTTACTTCAGTGACTACCATACACTCTTTGTAGCTTGCTTAGGTGCGCCATTGGCTTTCACCCAAAGACATGCCATCTGTAGTAGCTGAACTAGTTGGCTATCCCACCACCACATTGCAGGGAGATACTGTACACAGGTTGGGTGGTTGGGATTACATTTCCAGACGCCTTTCTTGCCTCCTTGCCAGCCACTATTTCATATTAGGCTAATGTTTTCATCCTGTTCACACTGGGTTAAGAGTCAGACCAAAGAGTGATGAAAGTATTCTGCAATAGATCAGTCAACTCCAAACACTCATATGCCACTTCTCTGTAAAATCACAGTGGATACTCAATACTTTATGCTGTCTAAATCGTGTAAAATAAAATGAGCAAAATGAGCGCATATGTTATACCAAGATGTGATTTCCAAGATGTCATTATTTGCATCATGTCATCTCAGGTTCGATGACATTGATGACATTGCGTGCCGTTAAAACAAAGTGCGCAGGACATGTTCACTTTTTGTCATTTGTTTTAACCACATTGCTGGTGTTGTAGTATGTAGCCTAAGCCCAGTTCTACAACAGATCAGTGGTCATTTCATGTTTGTTTGTTGTATGTGTTACGTGTGGCATGAATTACCAAAGCTCCTCCGTTAGTGCCCGATCGAGCAGACTATCTCCAAGCGAGGTTGAGCACTCGCCCTCCTCCGCACACGATCACGCACTGAAACCACTCCTCTCGCTGTCGGTCTTCATCCTATCTCCCACCTCCCACTGCAACCATTTCAGCGGAATAGACGCTCGTTGCATCCGTGGGACGCAAACTGGCTCGACTTGCTCTACACCTTTACGACACGGGACAGTGACAGGGGCAGATATTTTTTGAAAAAATACGGCTTCTACGCCTTGCAGGCATTGATGGATAGTACCCAATTCAAGTGTACGATTTACAGTGGATTTTTCTGATTGTGTACTGGAAATTGACGCCATATGAAGAAACCACCCTTTGCTTCTGTCTCGCATCACGAACTTGTACTTCTAAAAATATGGGGAGGCATGAATTGGTTTATCTTCACAAAAGCCGAGATATAGACAGTACCTTCTGCCACAACTCAACGTGTTTCCCCATCGCATATGACTAGCACATCATCAAATATTTTCGAGCGTTTGGACAGTATGTGGGTATGTTACATTCCTCTGAAGGAGACTCGTGCATCAGTTTCTGTCGGAAGCACACCCACCATAGTGTGATGCTCCTTGAATTCTCTTGGCTCAATCCGCAGCTCCAGAACCGGCGGCCCACTTTTGGATTTACAATTGGATTCAAATTATTTGCATGAAAAGGCGTTCCCCGATGGACAATTATTCAACTATTCCATGTGAGTAGCGGCTGTTGTGTATATTGCTCCATTGATCGACATTGCCTCGGTTTATCATCTCGGAAGAACGATTTAATTAGACATAAATCAAGGATAGCCTATAGTGTATCTGTAAATTACATTGCATTGGCTTAAATTAGATATGCATATCGTTGAGCTTTTGAATGAACACGATCCTCTGCATTGCGATAACTGCCCACACAGAGAGCAGCGATCGCTAAACTGACTAGAGAGATGCACAGATATAGGCAACATCTCTTATGAGCACTGAATCATTTTCTGTAACTCTTGTCTTCACTGAATGCGTCCAGATGAATGATTCTTAGACTACCACAACTCACAGTCCTAACAATCATTTGAACTAATTTGCTTTTTGAAGGAATAGCATTTTTCCTGAGGTATGCGTATTGTCAATGTAATGATCGCTTACTCGTTTCATTGATTTTTACGCATGGGACATGCTGCTCATTACTGAACGATAGTGTATATTGCATACGTTTTACTAATGTCATTGTTAGCAGACTTAGGGTTGACTGTGATCCCATGTGATAATGAGCGGAAATGATAAGGACATCTTCATACAAGAGTTTGGCATGCAGCAACAAGGCACTAGTCTATGTCAAACGGGTGCAAAATTATCTGCGATCCCTCTTGCTCTTTATAACAACCGACATCCAGTAGGCTCCATATCTCTAAGTAGACTAATGTAAAAGAATCCAGGCTGACTCTTTCTTTCAGATTCTCCATCTGAGATAGTAGATGTGGTTGACTTTAGTGCAGTAAATGGGCTACTGCAACGATTTAGTACGTTGCTACAAGTGCATTATTTACATGACATATCTACTATCTTCCTTTTACCATCCTTCCAATGCTGAAGGAGTTTTTGAGCTCGTTGTGTGGTGCATGGCATCTGGATTGATAGTGTATCTTCTCATTAGCAAGCCTAGTCTATTCATATGTATCCTGACTGAAGGAGGCTAACAAATGGGGCCCAGCTATAATTAGCCCTTTTGCCATCCTACAGAAGTCACCATAGTCAGGCAGTAACCTATTTCAGGTCAGTCTCCATCGCTGTATATTTGTAAAGGTAAATGTTAGAGATATATTACAGAAGTTATTGTTCAGTAGGTGGTGTAGCCTATTGATTTAGACAAAATCACAGTAACATTGGTAGTGCACCTGCACTAACTATGGATGGACCTGTTAACACATAGTAAAGATGTGCCTCTGTGATGTTGAATGATTTATAGAGATGTAAAGGAGGTGCTACATCTTTATACAGTTAATATTGTTAGTGATATGTGCCTGCTTACTGGTTAATCCAGTGACTGTACAGTAGCCTTATGCACTACGTTGAGATTCTGCACTGTCCAGTAAAAATGGACAATGGCCAGATTACCTATGAGAGTTTACTGTATATTGCCTTGTCATGCAAAAGCATACTGGTCCATGACTGTGTTGTAATTTGTGTTGTACTGTTTAGAAACTACGGTTGGGTGATACAGACTTAAAACTATCACAATATGATATTTATGGTGTTACCAATGTAAATAATGATATGAAAGGAGTACTGTTTACCACAGTTGTCTCCACCGCAAGTCATCATCTTACAGTCTTAACAGTCGTGGAAAACACAAGAACTTCACATTCAGTTCACATTCACATTGAGCAACCCACTTTACAGCACATACGTATAAACATGTCATCACCTACAGTATATCATTTATATTGCGATATGACAAATGCTTATGATGGGGAGGAATTTTACCATTATATTGATGCAGTAATGATACAATATTGCCCATTCCTACAAGCTTGTTACTATCCTGGAGGGAGACTATTCCTTGCTAATATATATGAATTCTGATGTGTCCTCCTGCAGACTGTCCATTCCCTTTCCGTTATTTACAAGATGCGGTAAATTGGACAGTATCATTATTCATGCCTATTATTAGATTTGGTTTGGTGCGAGAGAGTCAAAGCTAAGTTATTGAGTGACGTGTGATGAGACTAAGCCTAGTAAAACTGTCATATGAATAGCCTATTCTGTCCATCTGTGCATAAAACATTTTTGCCAAAATATGATTTGAAAGATGTCTGTTGTTGTTGCTGACCTTGCTTGCCTTCCTTCTGTGCAAATGGCATCACTACTTTTCGATATATGGCTGCTATTCTGCCAAAGATTACACAATAGCTAGCGTGCTGCTGTGTAACTACAGTGAGTAAAAAAAAGTCCAACTAGGCTCTTCGATGTCATTTCCTTCCCTATGCTGTTAGCTTAACTTGTTTGTCTTTTTATGCTCACAATTGATACATTGATTGATTGATCTCTTGGCTGGATGTCTGATTGAAGGAAGTTCTGATTGATTGATTACTACTGTGTCCACACATGTTTGTGTTTATTCAATGTATACATCTGAGCATCCTTCTGCCAGTGCTGGTATCTGATAGCACAATGACAGGAGAGAACTGGAATAAGACATTTGAATGTGAGTTTAAGATAATATACCTATTTGCACAGAAGGCATTTAGCAGATATCCTTGTATCACTCTCTAACTGTACAGTATGCCATCTATAGTTATATCTTCTCGTAGCCAGTATTGTGTTTCTTTTAGCATAACTGTATACGTTTTAAATGTTAAAATAAAACATTGGTGGCCTCTCCAGCATCAGCATTGTGGTGTGTGTGTGTGTGTGTCTGTGTGTGTCAGAAGTAGATTGTGAATGTTGTACCGTGTTTTATAGCATAACAGTAGAATATGTATATACATTGAAGACATGGGTTAGGTTACCTCTCTCTTAGCAGGCTAACCTCATTCTGTCCCCTAAGCAGTCTCAGCAGCAGCAGTGGTGGCAGAATCAGATCGTTATGGTTGCATTGGTGTTGTTGACATGGATCACTCATCTGTAAGGCCCTGGGGAGGCCTGCTGAAACTGAGGAGATGTGAAAGGTGACAAACCTGTCACGGCCCTGTCGCTCGCTCGCCTTTAGATGCTAGTTATGTCAGAATGCACCTATCGGTCCCTCTGCCTGTGCACCGCTCAGATCCCTCCCCGACATGGATCTGCTCATATTGGTGCTGCTAATACTCTGTCCTTTGGGATGTTTTGGCTTAGTTCAGTTAATGCTTTGGCTCTTCAGAAGGGGCGTCACTGAAAGAGATATGATAATGGAGCAGTGAGGTTTGGGAGTTTCCTCCAGGTAGTGGCCTTGCTGAAATAACATGGAACAAAGGAATCGTCATTACAGTGCCACTGGAGACTGTGTGTGTGTGTGTGTGTGTGTGTGTGTGTGTGTGTGTGTGTGTGTGTCTGTGTGTCTGTGTGTGTGTGTCTTTGAATGCATGAAACATTGGGTATAATATGACTTGTCGTCTGAGCAGGCTTTGTACAGTATATGAGCATGCTATGAAATAGAGACACTTTTTATCACCGGATTTAGATGTTTATGGCATGGGGCTTTTGCACATGATAGGTCTGTGTTTGAGTCATCCCATCGGGGCCTTCAAAGGAAGTGCTTGGAACATATATGTCTCTCTCTGCAGACTAATTATTTCTCTAGAAGAAAGCTTAATGTGCATGTTAATTGTTTCCATGACAATTAAAGTCACTTTTGTATAAGGAACAAAAGGTTATTGTTATTGTATAAGTAGTAGAATATCTTATCAATGACTTGTGATGGTTCCCAAGCTGTGGTGTGATTGGTCTAAGAGAACTATCACAAACCTCTGTGTGTATTTGCTAAAGAACTGCATTTAATCCTGTGTCATCCCACAGCAGTTATATGGACTTGGACAGTTATACGGTTGGACAGTTATACGGTTCTTGTGGAAGTAATGTGAACTAGACAGCAGGAGAACAGAACCAACCACGGCTACAGCTGATTGGTGTTTGGGTTTGTCCCAGACTCAGCTGTGTGTCGCGAGCAGGTGATTTATGTGCTCGGGATGGGAGCTCATGGGCGCGAGTGCAGCTCGAGCAGGTAGCTTGAGAGGTTTGCTGGGGAGTGGAGGGGTCGTGTCCTAACCTGTAATGCTTATATAGGACACTCATGGGGTCTGGCCTGGATACGACTCAGGGACATCAGGAGCTTAGTCATCCAGAGAGCTGAGCGAGTCCACCCCTCCACACGCAAGGCACCGAGAGAGTGGGGAGACATTGCACACAGCGTGGAGTAGGAGAAGGACGCTGTGTCGGTGCAATAATCTCAAATGATATCCTGTGAAGCATATGCTGTCACCCCCTCTCTCATGCATCACAAATGTGTTAAAAGAAAAAGTAATTTTGTTCCTATGGCAGAGCCAAGCCATTGTGATATCTCATACTGTTTGAGGGTAGGATATCCTCCTTTGCTGTAAGCATTGTCTTCATATTAGCCATCCACAAAGAAAGGTACATACCTCATGGTTTACAGTTAATTGGTGAATGGAATCTTGGTTTAAGAATATCACAGGTATTGTCCTGTGTACAGCTCATCAAAATGACAGTTAATGTTTCACCCATATGTTTGGTGTTGATAGTAGAAGCCGTACTGGGAATGACACCTTAGACCTTTGAAGCCTCTGGCGGCATCCTGAAAGTGGATTTTGTCGCTGTGACATCTGCCTCTTCCCTGTCAACAGCTGTTGTTTGTGCGATCTTATGTCAGAAATCGGGCCAGTCGCCACTCTGAATGTTTTAACAAATTAAAATGCGCGCACACACACACACACACACACACACACACACACACACACACACACACACACACACACACACACACATACATACACATACACACACACAAACACACACACACACACACTCGCAGATGTGGCCAGACCCTGTTAAACCATGAATTGTGCACCATAACAATAAGATAGTTTAATATTACTGTCCGAAAAAAGAACATTTTAAACACCAACACTAGAATACAAAATTAAGATTAAGTCCTCAATTTGACTGGTGAATGTTGAGGACCGTCTTAATTTAGTATTTTTCTTTTATAGTGTCTTTAATGTGATTGATGCCCTCAGTATGATCCCCTAGAGGTTTATTAGCTGCCATCTTTAAATGTGAAGGTGTGGTGTGCTTCTGTTGATCTACAGGAGTCGTGTGGCGTGCATGGGATTTATATTTTGACACGGGTGAGATTGTACTGCAGATTACAGCACCTGCACTTCTGTCTGGAGGTGATTAATTTCCAATCATTTGCATGCCAGCCGGAGCAGCAGCCTACTGTGCTGTTCTTCATGGTGACGGTGCCTGGGGACAAATGGAGGAGGTGGTGTTAGCCAGTCTCTCTCCACCCTGGCATGGGACTGCAGCAGCAGGGTGTGTGTGTATGTGTGTGTGTGTGTGTGTGTGTGACTCTCAGGAGACAGATGTGTGAGCGAGAGAGCGGCCTGCCGTGTCTCTCCCACAGTGTGTGTGTGTGTGCATGTGTGTGTGTGTGTGTGAATGTGTATGTGTATGTGAGTACACTGGAAGAGGTTGCAATACGTGTATCTGTGTGTGTGTGTGTGTAGAGTGATAGAGTGTGTGTACTGTATGTGTGCCTGTGTGTGTGTGTGTGTGTGTGTGTGTGTGTGTGTGTGTGTATGTGTGTGTGTGTGTGTGTTGGGGAGAAATAACCTGCTGGACAGGTGTAAAGGTATCAGGCTCGGAGACGTGCTATGAGAGGGAGGGCCGGTCCGTCTCGTCCTGTGTCGTCCCGGTGGGGCAGAGGTCAGTCCAAAGCCCCCTGAGTGACGGTGTGCGCCGCGCCGCCTGATGTGTGTGTGATGGGCCACTGCCATCGCCGCGGGGAGATGAATGGCGTGTTTACAGCAGCGGACGACGCTTGACAACCCACACTGGAGGACTGCCAGGCCACAGGGTGTGTGTGTGTGTGTGTGTGTGTGTGTGTGTGTGTGTGTGTGTGTGTGTGTGTGTGTGTGTGTGTGTGTGTGTGTGGAGAAGGAGGAGGAATGAATGTAGGTGGGGGTGTGGGGCGGGTGGCTGGGGGATGTGCAGAGAGACTGTCACCAAGGGTACCAGCTCTGATGCCTCAACTCACTCTCTTGCACCATCTCACGCAGACTCCGAGCCGTGTTTTTGTCAACGTCTTGGTTATTGAGGTACATGTAGTGTGCAGCAGGTACAGTATAGCAGGGCTGTAAAAGTGCCATGCTGCAGACTGGAGCGTTGGGCTCGATAGTGATGAAGAGGGGGCTTTGAAGGTGTCTAGTGTGAACATAGCGCATCAACAGGAACAATGAGCCATTGTTTTTACTCATTTTGTGATTTTGTCATTTTGTGGTTCTGAAAACTGCGTTCAACTTACCCTGCGTACGCCACAGCTAATCCTGAAGCCAGTGGCTCATTCACTGATATTATGTCCATACGTTTCCGTATATCTATTTTTATGCATGCAAGGTTTGGCTCCAGCAACAACTCACATGCAAATGTGCAAGCTTTGTTGAGGAGGTTTTATATTAAGCACAGACATGGTTTTGAAGCCGCTGCAGGATATTTGGGGTTTCTATGTTTGGCAACACATTTCCCTTCTCGTGTGAGCTGTTGGACTGTTGGTAGTGTTAGTGTCATGACACGCCTATGGATGTTGAACGTCTAAAGTTATATAAATGTTCATGAGGTTTTATACATTGATGTTACTTTACAGTGGAAGTTCTAAGAATATCAAAAGTTATGTTGGAAAGTGATATGCAAGAAAAATCAAAAACAGAACAGGTGTTTTTGATGTTTTTTTTTTGTATTCAGTTTCAAAGAAAAAAATAAATGTTTGAGAGGAAAAGTCCCTTTATCGTTGTACAAATGTTTCAGTCTAATACACTATATATTGGTAATGGGGGTAATTTGGTTCAGTGAAACTAGGAAGGTTTAATTCATCCCATTAAAGCAATACAGTATAGTCATTTGTCATGGTTTGCCTTCCAGCAGGTCAGAGGGAGGCAGAATATGAGAGGAGGCAGAGGAAATGAAACGGAGTTGAATTTCAGACCGTTTGCGGCATCACAAATCGGTCTGTCTGATATTAATTATGCAAGCACTTTCTCTTCATCCAAATTGGGGCGAGGGGTTGTGAGATTGATTAAGACGCCTGTCATCCAGTGTTGCGGATCGGCTCGCTAGCCTGCCATGTCTAATAGTGTTGCTGGCTGCGTGTTATGTGGATAGGAGAGGTTAACACTGCCATGGTTAGTTTCTAGCCAAGCAGTAGCATTCAGTGCTGTCTTCTCCTCCCCAAAATACACACACGCTGCCTGGCAGTGCTGGAGTTAAGCTCATAAAAAGCATTACAGTGCTACAGTGGTACCATATTTTCCCTCTGGCTTTGTAAGACTATGTATTACCACCCCACTAACATCAAATTCACTTTATTAGTCTAAGCCTAATTGCATCACGCAGATATAACTTGGAGGTAGGGTAGCCTATTCATTATGTGTGCAGTTGCATTCATGGACATCAAAGAAATTCTGCACTATTCATATTTTTGTTATTTTCCCTTTTTCTGTATGTTTTTATATTCTATATATATTTTTCTCTACGTTTTATATGCTTGTGCATGTTTAGTGCTGGCACAATAGGTTGTGATGTAACCTAACAATAGCATGAGCTCGGGGACGTGCAGCCCTGCCCCTGTACAGCGGTGTGAGTTCATTTGGTTGCTCACTCCTTTCAGTCTCTGAAAGCACTTCTGGCCTTCACACAAAGACCCCGCGTGTATGTCTCTCTGCCTCCACAGGGTGTGTGCATTAGAGAGAGCAAGTGAACGAGGGTTAGTGATCGAGGGAGCGAGGGAGGGAGCGACTCAGCACCCTCAGGCTTCCATTATCTCCCGCCGCGTCCGAGGCAGTGAATAAGAAGCGAAAGTTAAGTCCTTCTTAGTGGCCGTCATTTTTAAATCCAGCGTCCACCGCCCAGTCATCTCTCTTCCCAGAGGGAGAGACTGCAGTAAGTTAAGACTGATCGTAGGGAGTAGTGGTGTGTGTGTGTGTGTGTGTGTGAAAGAGAGAGAGTGTGTGTGTGAGTGTGTGTGTGTATGCGTGTGTGTGTGTGTGTGTGTGTGTGTGTGTGTGTGTGTGTGTGTGTGGTGGGAGTTTGTGTGTGTGCGTGGTGGGAGTGGGGGTTAGGAATTGTGGCGGAATGAAGGATGTGGACTGCTTCTGTTTTAATAGCTCTATTGAGTTGTCTTTTTTTAGGTCTTTGGGTATTTTAGAGAGATGTACTGTACATGTGCAGAAAGGGACTCGGGTAGTCGGGTCAGGCAGCTTCTGCTTTTGGTTTGTACTGAAGTCGCGTACGCTATATATACAGTAATGCATACAAGCATCCATACATACATTATACTGTACGGAGACATACAGCTACAGTATAGATAAACACACACACACACACACACACACACACTCACACACACACACACACACGCGCACACACACACACACACACACACACACACACACACACACACACACACACACACACACACACACATATGGAGACAACCATTGTGAAATATGGACTTAATTTCAGAAACGTTGACAAAATGTTACATTTCTAGATGAAGTCAGACACCTTGTGTCATGACACTAAGGAGGATAAGAAATCTTTGTCCGAAGTCGAAGCAGAAAAGTCCAGGGACAGGCCAAAGGTTTGGAGTGGTTCTTAGAGGAAGCCAGCAGGTGTATCTGTCTTAGTGTTAGCATTTGATGTGTGTGTAGTCCACATTTTTTGTTTCAGTTTTATTTTATTACATTTACCTTGTTTCAGGTTTTATTATTGAATGAATTATTTCTGTTTTCACACGTGTTTCAAATGTGAGAGGTTCAACTATTTTTGTCCTTTTCTCTGTGCGGTTCAGTGAGCTGTCTAAGACAAAATCCAATCCCCCATGTTGATATGGCGATAATAAAGTATTGAGTCTTGCAGTCATGCAGTGCTGGATTCATGTCTCACATCATGATGAAGGTGCAGTTGACCCCTTTTCTCTCGCTTCTTAAAGTGACACAGTGCAGTTCTTTTACCTTAAAATGATGGCTTCAAACTCTTCATGATGATGCGCGACTTATAATAGGCAGACTTGCATCCATGTCACTGCCGATGCCCACCCAGAATGCCTGGTGTTACACAGCGTAGCTTTGTTGTTCCAAACCGAACGTGGCACTTTTTGTCAGGTCTCTACGGTTACCCAATAATGTATCCACTCCTATCCCTTTATTACAGTACTAGTACTGACAGATTCATTGGTAAATCCTAGCTAAGGTCTCCTCTGCACTGTAGCTTACATGTTATTCTATTGCTGTAAATCACCTTGGATAAAAGTGTCTGCCAAATTAAGAAATGTAAATGTAAATGTAAATGTACCCCATCAGTGCTAAATGGATACCCGGTGTGATGAAAATCAATGTAAAGGTGAAATCCTATATTGTGGTACCTGGAAGCTGGAGTGCTCGATTCTAAACCGTAACTTGTGTCCTCAAATTCAGTAAAATTCTCCTCACGTTTTGTCTAGCTGTCTGACCAGTGTTTGTGTACTAAAAACAAACCCTGGTGCTCCTGCACGCTCCCGTCTGTAATTGGGAAATCTAACAAAGCGGCTTGATGGCCATGGTGGCAGATGAGGTCCACCCTGGGCGTCTCGGAATGCAGCTGCCACTCTCTCTCTCTCACTCTCTCTCTCTCTCTCTCTCTCTTGTCTCTCTCTCTCTCTCTCTCTCTCTCTCTCTCTCTCTCTCGGGTCCTGAGATGGCGCGTCTCCCCGCTTGTCAGTGTCTGATCCTCTGTCAATATGCAGTCTGATTCATTACACGGACAGTGATGGCTTGACCTGCCATCTGCTCAGGTAGCTACGTACACCAGGGGACGGCCTCTATTTAAAAATGCACCATAAGGTGGAGAAAGACAGGGCCGTAATTATGACCATTTTAGTGCACAGCAGGGTGATTGTCTGTAATAGGCTATTACTTTGCATCAGCCATAGGCTTATGTGTCGGCATCTAGTCCTTACGAAATCTTGAAAATGTTGGTGCTGTAGATCTCCATGTTTACTTGCTCAGGAAGACCCAAAGACTGTAAAAAATATGGACAAAGCGAACTTTCAGGTAGGCGTCATTGTTCAGATTAGAATGTTGCTGCTTGGGAAGATCATAGCTGCGTGGAGACTATAAATATGGGCACATATGGGCATTTTTGGAATGAATGCAATCCTATGCTTGGCACATCTTTATTGCTCATTATTAGTAGGTCCAGTTTATTAATTACCTATTATTGTGAGATGAGGTGGACCTGCTGTATTGCAAATGACCGCCATTCCTGTGGATACTCTTTAGCATTTTTTCATGTCAATTTAATTTGGAGCTTCTAATTCAGACATCCTTTTGATAAAATAAAAAAGCACGCGCCACAACTAAAACCTGTGGTATAGCCATTATTCGTCCTCTTTACAGGTCTGAGCACAGTGATGAGTCTACTCACACAGTAATGAGCAGAATACCCCCCCACCCCCCACCTCGACCCCCACCAGGACAGAACTAAAAGGCGCCAATACTGTGCTGTTGTTGAGTGACTGTCAGATTTTTGAATGTCCTGTGCTTATGTAGTTTCTAAGGCTAAAGAGTTGTTTACTGGTAATAATATGTGATGGGGAGTTATCCGTTTTGATGAATAGGCTCTGAGTGGCCCACTGCCAGCTAGAGATGTGGCCTATCAGCTGAGGAGCAGGTGGTGTGAGTTGCATTCAAATGCGTTCTTTACTCTCTGGTCATGTGGCACTACTCAGGCAACACAAACACACACACACACACACACACACACACACACACACACACACACACACACACACACACACACACATACACACACACACACACACAATGACACCTCCTGGCTGGTCACGTGTAGTGGTGGAGGCCATGGTTTTCCTCAGAGACCATGGGAGTCCTGTGTGTGCGTGTGTGTGTGGATGTGGATGTGGTGGTGGAGGCTACGGTTTTCCTCGGAGACCATGGGATTTGTGAGAGTCGCTGACTCGGCTGTTCCATTGAGAGGGCGCTGAGCATTCCAGCATTCCAGATAATTCCACAGTCCCTCAGATTACGGGCTCACCTCGGGAGGGATCCGCTCCTCCCGCCCGTGGGCCGGTACGCAGGGGTGACTGGGGAGAGGGGGGGGGGGGGGGGGGGGGGGGGGGGCGGGAATGTCAGGTTCAAGGCTGTGGCCGTGCAAACACGCTGTAATAACAGAAAAGATGAAAAAGCCTGTGAGATATGAGGGTTTAGGGGGCAGGGCTGTGGATGAGATGACAAATCAGAGGTTATTTGTCCAACAGATGAAATAAAGAAAGAGCAGGAGCTTTCTATCACCATGTCTAGTCCCTCTCTGAATTAGATGTTAGAACATCTCTTATCCATGAAATAAGCTGAAGAGTGTCATTTTTCTATACTGTTTTTTTTTTTTATGTAAATGTTGTTTAGTAAGATCCCTAACCTATATCACATGAGTGTGGTAGGTTAAGCACCTCTGTGGTGAACGATTGGTGAATATCAGTGGTGTGCATGATGTCCATCTCTGATTGAATTGATCTCTGATAGGCCTGTGTTGTGATGGGCCCATAGCTTCTGTAGATCCTACACTGAATATGGGCCAAGTCTCCAGGGCGCCTCCTCATTTATAGGTATAGTCTGTCTGCTCACAGGGCATTTCTGCTGAGGAGGCACATTCTTTTTTTAGATGTGCCCCTTGCCAAGGCTGGGCAGGTTTTCAATTGAGTTTATTTGAATGTCATTTCATTTCATCAGATGTTCCCTATACCTTCTGCTGCCTTCAGCATGAATTTCGAAAGGAGGTTTTGTGCCCTCTAGACCAGTCTATTACATGTACTTATACTCGTCCTCTGGTTTCTAGGATCCACCTACTGTACTCCCATTATCAACCAATTGAATAAGCTGACTAGCCAATACATGGCTATTCATCTCCTTATAGAATCTTACCCGTAGCCCCCCCCCCCCCCCCACACACACACACACACACATATTAGAATTAACCGTACCTGAGGCAGATCTTAGGGGTAGTTTAATGGCATAGCCGTATGTATAAACTAAACATTGATAACACCTAAGATCTGCCTCAGGTACGGTTAACTCTAATGTGTGTGTGTGTGTGTGTGTGTGTGTGTGTGTGTTGGGGGGGGGCACCCTTAGGGGTAGTTTAATGACATAGTCGTATTTATAAACTAAACATTGATAACACCTACCGAAGTCAAATTCTTTGTGTATGTAAGTACACTTGGCCAATAAAACTGATTCTGATTCTGATATTGATGTAGATCTCTTCTCCCTTTGCTTTTGTATTTTTAAAGGCACCCACAACGAGATTTGCTCTCAGGGTCCCCTTACAGTTGAGAATCACAATAATAAATTAACTAAATATGTGTTTTTTGCAACAACGTATGAACATAACTCTGATATAATATAGAGGGAATGCACCAACAGCAGTCTGTAGAAAAATATCTCAAATTCCTGTAGCATAGCTATTTTCCGTTTCGATTTCATAGGGGGGATGGGGGCAGGGGGCAGTTTCCTACCCGGAACTAGAGTGTTGCTCGGTCAGTAATTGAATTGCCTACAGAGGGCTGCAGAAGTGCCGTTCTTTTATGTTATGAGGTTATGTGCCATCAAAATGATTTTGGAAACATTATACTACTAAGGTCAAAAAACTGTTAAGGGTGCCTTTAATGACTGATGGTTGATGGAGTTATTTATTATTGGTGTGTTGGTGTGGAAACACACAGGTAAACGTTGATGTTACTGAATGACAGGCATCATTTTTTGTCTGCTTCTTCCTACTGAGGAGCTATTGTCATCCACTTTGGCTGCCTCCGATAAATAAAGGACGTTTCAGCACTTCAGTCTTTTTCAGAACACAGTGAAGTGGATCGGACTGTAACTTCACACTGTGCTACCTCTGTCAGCTTGGATGAAATAAAACTACCCAGAAAGCCTGGTGCCAGATGAGAACTGGACCTGATCCAAGGTCAGTTGCTCCTTGAGTTCACTGGGTCAGATGTTATTCCCCACCATAGGAGCCGGCAGACCATTTTAATAAACGTGATCTCCATACGGGTTTATGACTTGTCGCTTTATAGAATCCCCTTGGTCTTAAAAGCCCAGTAATCAAAAGTAGGTCACAGTTAAATGTGGCTGAGAAATAATGTATGAAGTTATAAATTCTTGCATGGCCTGTCTCTGCTCATAATAGTTTTATGATCTCTATAGGAAGACCAGTGTGAAATGTCTCGTTTTTTTAATTCTGGTGCTTAACCTTGTCACATAAAATGGTGGCCTGGCAAGCCATGTTACTTTAGAGGTATCAGTAGCGCAAGGTTATGAATGACTTATAAAGACCGTAAATCTAGATTGGGGGGGGGGGGATCTGAAGGAGGTCAAAGGATGTGAATGATCTTTTTGAAAACATGTCACAATCCACTTTGACCGGCCATGGATTTGTGTTTTATCAAATCTTTTCCAGCAGCATGTTTGGTTAACAGGTACTAGCAGCTCAGGGGCCCCCCTTGGTTCAGTGCACACTATCACTGTAGCATGTTACATGTAGAGTGTGTGTGTTGGTGTGTGTGGACAAGCAAGGTAGGCCAATAACTATTTTTTGTTTGTCAATATATTGTCTCCGAAAATAATTGCGATACACAATATTTTTCTCATGGGCTAATGTTACTATAGCCACACAATAATGCAACTACAAGGACTCTCCACCTGCAACTGCAGTTTTTAGTTCCTAGCTCAAACACTGTGATTGGGTGATGCAATCATGGTACAATTGTGCTGCTGAGAGACGTATCCACAACAAGAAAATAAGCATACCTGTACAGTGGAGAAATGAATATGCACAACTGAACTGTAAGGTGGGCCTTTAGGTTAGGTTAGTCATCACTATATGCCCAACTGTAAGGTGGCCTTTAGGTTAGGTTACTCATCACTATATGCACAACTGAACTGTAAGGTGGTCTTTAGGTTAGGTTAGTCATCACTATGTTTTATCTCTTGAATCGCAAATCTACGAATATGATGAAGTCCAATGACGTGAATGTGAACACAATGGTTGAGCGATATCAAAGTCTGCAAAAGTTATTGCCGATATTTTCACATGTTGTATGATATGTCGATAATGTAATTATTGTGACAGGCCTATGTGAGTGCGCAAGCCTGTTCATGGGTTTACACGCATGTGTGTGTGTGTGTGTGTGTGTGTGAGGGCAGAAGTATGTCCGTCTGTGTGTGTGTGTGTGTGTGTGTGTGTGTGTTTCTAATTCACTATCTTCCTTTGCACTGTCTTGTCCTTCCTCATGCTTGACTCCAGAGACCTTAGCCTTCCTCAGTCTCTGCTGTCCTTAACCCCATGCCCTGAGTGTGTTTGTGTGTGTGTGTGTGTGTGTGTCCAGAAAATCAGTTTAGTGCACCAGGTCAGAAGGGATTATTTTGATTTGTGTAAGCCCCCGTGCAGTGGAGATTTCTGTCTGCAGCACCCCCACTCCCAGTAATCCCATCCCAGGGTTAGAGTGTTCTGGCTGGCTGCGTCACAAGTGGAATCCTAATTAGCGGAACTCTGATAGCGTGGCCATGGCGATGCCATGCTCCCCTCAGCTACTTCCTGTGCAAACTGTTGATGATGGACTTCGGGACTCATCATTTCTGCATGGAAATCACTGTCAGCCTACTGCTGAACAGAGTTGATGAAGCTTTAATACCAGCAAACTGTGCTCAACTGGGTGAGGCAAATTGACTGACGTTTTAGAGGGCCATGATTTAGTTTGTCAGCATTTCACTCCGTTTCAGCGTTTAAGTCTTTCCCATGGTAATAAGCCCTGCTTTAACCTGAATGAGGAGCCTAATTAGGGCACACACTAAATGGCAAACTCAATACCATGTAATTATTACAGCTACAAGGAGTCTATAGTAATTATTACAGTACCTTGCAATCGTTATTACATTTTTTTTACAGTAGTAGCAAAATATCTTGCCTTATGGTAATTATTACAACACTTTACAGGAGTTATAACAGCACTTTACAGGAGATATAACAGAACGGTATGGTAGTTATCACACCACTTTACAGTTGTTACAACACTACCAGATGGTAGTTATTACAACACTTTACAGTAGTTATAACAGCACTTTACAGTAGTTATAACAGCACTTTACAGGAGTTATAACAGCACTTTACAGGAGTTATAACAGTACCTTATGGTAGTTATAGTAGTACCTTTCCTGGACCTTTCCTTTCCTCAGCTGAGATCATCTCTCAGTATCTGATGTTATGTTGATGCTTTTGACTAAGGACACAAATGTGACATTAGACTACACTTTAGAAATGTCTACATTGTGATACAGAGAGTCATTTGTCTCCTTCTGTGTAAGTGGTGAGCTACTGGGTTTTTACAGAATGGGGGTCATTTTAAGATGGAACAGTAACGCCTGATTCACCTGAAACATCACAGGGTCAAATGTGTCAGCTGTGGTCAACTGCGGTGTGGAACTAAAGCACTGGATCATTTAGCCCCTTATAACAGAGAAGGACTGGACCATGTCATATTATCTATCCAATATTGTACATTGTGATAATTCCTTACTGTTATATATTTTTTATTATATTGCCATATTGTGATGTTGAAGATTTAGTTGTTGAAGATTTAGTTGCATGATGAAGATTTATTTGTACGATGATGTATTTGTGATTTGTGATTTTGGTCATATCACACAGCCCTATAACCGAGATGCTGTATTGGCTACGTGCTGCCTGAAGAATCCAGAATGCAAACATTGGACACGCACCGACGGCTGACCATTAATTATTGTAACAGTGTATTTCAGCTGATGCCGCCGCTTAGCCTTCCTCAATGGCCAATAACTAAATCCTTGCCTCTTCACAAACTATGTGCCAGTGCATCGCTCTCTCTCACACACACACTCACTCCCTCACTTAGATTCTCTCTCTCTCTCTCTCTCTCTCTCTCTCTCTCTCTCTCTCTCTCTCTCCCTCTCTCTCTCTGTCTCTCTCATTTTCTCTGTAGTGAGTATAGCTTTGGCTGGAATGGACTATAATAACGCTGGGTTAGATTACTGTTGTGCTAAACAGATTTACGGGCACAGGCTGATGACACGGTCGTAAGCCACACAAACACACACACACACACACACACACACACACACACACACACACACACACACACACACGCACACACACACACACACCACACACACACACACACACACACACACACACACACACACACACACAAACACAGACACACACACACACACACACACACACACACACACCACACACACACACGCACGCTGAAGGCTGCTTATCAGGCCTGGATGCCAGGCACAGACTCGCTGTCTTGTGTCAGGCCCATTGTTGCCTAACATGGAGCTGATGACTGCTGCCTGAATAAGATTATATGCTTATTTCAGTCTGCTCTGACGACGAAGAAAAAAAAAAACCTTGTTTCCTCCACACAATGTGAGCAGCAGAGTCTGTGGAAAGTTGTCTCAGCATTAAAGAGATGGATTGGATGCTATGGGCCAATCTATTCTCAATACGCCCATAAAAAACAGTGGTAGATTGCTCTTAGATTGTGGTGAAATAGGCCAGTGTTTGTGGAGGGAGAGAAATATAGTGGAAGGGAGATTCATTGGGAGGCTGATCCGCTGGGACACCATGTAACATTTGATGCCAGTGAGCGAGCCTGGCTTTGAGCACTTTAAAGCTTTGTGGTTGGACTCTTTTTAGAATCTGCCAGCATCATTAATTCATAACTTTCTACATTTCGATCGGGAAACATAAGAATAGATTTAACAACTGTGAAATGTTTGCCACCCTCTCATATCTTGCTGTTGAATGGTGCAGTTGCAACAAAAACAAGATACAGTTGATATGCTCAAAAACACACCGATACAACTATGCCCACGTATCTGACATCGATTGGTGGTAAAGTCTGTAGTACTCTATAATGCAGAAAACAACATATGTTGAAAAAGAAAGAGTAAATCCCTATTTGTGAGGCCAGTATCACTAATGGAAGGCTGTTAAAGACTTTCACTGCTGTCTGTAACCACCTATGCTATACATCTGTCAATCAGCCTGTCAGTCTTTCCATGCATATGAAACCTCTAACCTCTGTGAAGAAAGACTGAGACCACCAAGCTATTGCTCTAAGCTGATACCTTTTGTCCTTTTATTTTTTTGTCCTTCTTAAGGCCTTAAGCACAGAATCATCTACTGACATGGTAACATCGCAACTACAAGCATGTAGAAAGGGCATGGTATCATGTCCAACATATGTGCCTTCTTAAATTCATTTGGACACACTAATTACCCTGTGCTGTGAGTGCTGAACCATATGTTACCGGAGGAATAGCCTGCAGGAGGTGGACAGGTAACGTGACCTGTAGCCCATAACTGCAGTTAGGATTGCATGTGTTGCATACGTAATGACCACAAGATGCCAGGACAAAGATTTTAGAAAGCATGCCATGTACTGCTGTGGAGTTACTAAAAACAAGATTTTAGCAAATATTTCACACCATCTGAAGTATGTTTTTTTCTGCACTGCAATTGTTGTTTGGGTTGGTGGGGTGTTCATTATTGATTTATAAACATATACAAGAAGAAGAACAACCACAACAAGAAAAGCCCATTACATACAGCATAGCCAGTCTGTGTGTGTGTGTGTGTGTGTGTGTGTGTGTGTGTGTGTGTGTGTGTGTGTGTGTGTGTGTGTTTAAAGCCCAACTACTGTATAGCCAGTCTTTGTGTTTGTGTGAGTGTGTGTGTGTGTGTGTGTGTGTGTGTGTGTGTGTGTGTGTGTGTGTGTGTGTTACCCCACCAGTCCCCACAAGCTTTTCCAGTCTCAATCTCTGGCTTTGTTCCAGAGGTGCCAGGACGAAAACAACCTTGACAGTCGAACATCCTGGGAACAGGTTGAAATTTGTCATTGCAACACAGACACAGTTTCGCTCTGACACAAGTGAAAGACAGAGAGAATTGAAGCTGCATTTGTTGTTTGGGTGCAGAGCTGTGCAGTGCATAAGGCTCACTCCCTGACATGTTAAGAAACATGCTAGCAACAGACCCTAGACATGCTATCGACAGACACTAGCACTGATGGGTGTTAGCCTCAATGTCCCACCTCTAATGTTTTCCCAAGGTTAATAGTTCAAATCCGGTGTAGAACTGTGCTTGTCTACTCCACACAATGCAAGTTCTATTGTCCTTGTCATGTATAATTGTTGGTGCTATTTTGATACTTAATGTAATGCCTTCCCATGACTCTCTAATTCTTCACGTAGCTGAATGAGAGGTAGGACTATACGAGGTGCTTTGTGCTTGGCCCCAGCTTTAGCAGGCTGCATGGTGAACTTAGCCAGGAGCCTGAAAGTTGCAGGGTTCCATGGTGTGGGCTGAGCTACCTGTTCTATTTCCTGTGTGTCTGGGCTAAAAAAAGGCCTCTCTCCTCCACTCAGTGTCCTGGTTCTGTCTCCATTAGCGCACATGTCCCCGGGCCCTGAGCTCCACATAGGAAGGCAGCTAGGGCTCCCTCTCCTCAAGGTGACCTAAAATCCCAATCACCAGCACCCCTCCCCCCCATTCGCCCGGCCGGCCGCCCGCCCGCCTGCCTGAAGCTGCCTACAACAACAGACTTCGACGCAAAAGTCTCTTTGACTCATTTCACTGTTCTGTTGTTGTTGTTCATGCTGTTGTTGTTTATTATAGCAGTTGGATTCTGTGGTCTGGTTAGCTGTTCATTTTGGCATTTTGCTGTTAAGAGATAGAAGAGCTATGGCCTTAGGAGAAGAGAGGAGCAATGCAGAAGCCCCTGCTGATGAAGGATTCTGTTGTTGTGCCAAATTGAGAGCTGGTGAAGTAATGAATGTAAATGAAACATTTGCATTTAGTTTGGATTCTATTAGCCTGCTTCAGTATATTCCTTATTTGTTGATGCAGAAATCTTTGTTTTGCTTGTGGTTCAGCATTGTTAAACAGGTTACAATTACATTTGTTTGGCACAGAGATGTTGATTTCTGTGTCGTTTTTTAAGAAGTGAGACATCACTCCTCTTCCCACCCCTCCTCTTCCCCCCTCCATTTCCCCCTGTTCTCTAGTTGTTCCCCCTGTTCTCCAGCCTCTCTCCCTGTTCTCCAGCCTTTGCCCTGTTCTGCAGCCTCTCTCCCTGTTCTCCAGCCTTTCCTCCTGTTCTGCAGTCGTTCCCCCTGTTCTGCAGTCGTTCCCCCTGTTCTCCAGCCTTTCCCCTTGTTCTGCAGTACTGCCTTCAATGCAGTGGAAACTGGGCTGAGGATCAAACGCCTTTTTAATAACACTAAAAAAATACACGGGTGGAAGGATTGTCCAGAAAAGAAGCAATCTGTGATCAATCCGACTGAGGAGTGCATTACATTGCAGAGTGTTTGTTGATAATGCTGTAATATCTGCGACAGCTTTTTTCCAGTCTCCTGAAGCTAAAAATGTCCCCGCAGTTTAAGAATCCGTGTCAGTTCTTGTACCACAGATGGTGTGTCTGTTCTCAGCCACTGAACCTGTTCTAGCTACAAAACAGGAAATTCAGAAAAAGGTTTAAGGCAAAGAAGGTGTCAAGGACATGGCACACACACTGTCTTGCATGTGTGTCCATCCTCCATGCCAGTGTATCTTATGTGAATGATGTTTGAGAGACTACACCTATCATTCTTCTAGGTCTATCATGCCATTTTGTACTCACCAGTACATAATATTCCAAAGCATCTTGCATGGGAAATTGACAGATAAAATAAAGACCGAAACGTATGAATGTCAGTATGAATGTCCTATTATGCAGTTGTTATTTACAGCGCAGTACTTCTGAATGCATGCTTTGTGTACTGCTGGGAGGAAATGATGAGTGCCAGTTGTAGACTTGTAGGGCAGAGTAGCACCTGGGCATATCAGATGTGATGCCCACGCTGTGGATGACTTTGGAGCCGATGAAGGCCTGGCCTGGCATTGGTCTGTGGGGCCTGCTGAAAAGGATTAATTTCCACTTGAGTGGACAATAAAGATTCTATTCTATTCTATTCTATTCTATTCTATTCTATTCTATTCTATTCTGTCCGTTCTATTCTGTTCTATTCTCTATTTTATTTGCCTCCTATCATAGACTGTATAGAACTATATATACAGTCTATGACTCCTATTCTATTATCTATAGACCGTTTCAACAATAAAAACAAAAACAATGCTTGAACGTTCTATTTGGGACCCAATCTACTTCCTCTGCATTAAGATAACATATGGAATGTTAAAAAGGAAGTCTTGTGGGGCCAACTATGATGCTGATAATGGAACGCTCTTGAAAGGGTCTATTCTATTCTGCTCTGTTCTGTTCTGTTCTGTTCTGTTCTGTTCTATTATATTCTGTTCTGTTATGTTCTATTCTATTCTGTTCTGTTCTGTTCTGTTCTGTTCTGTTCTGTTCTGTTCTATTCTATTCTATTCTATTCTTGCTGTCTGGGTAGGCATCCACAATGGGAAGACCTGAAGACAGACAGTGATGAGGGATAGAAGGGCAAGAACATGGAACAAACATCCTGCTCTGCATACTAAATACCATTGAGGGGGAAGTGCCAGTTAAAGTAATAGAATGGAGGAATTCCCTTATTTGTAATTTGTACTGGGTGCCCATTTAGCGCTAAAGGGGTACCAGATTTGTCTAAAAACGATTAAATGGGTCATGCTCCTACTACCCATGACAGCAGTGTTGCATAGTGCAATAGCAGGCGTTTTGGGCACGCATCGGCTATGGCAGAAATTCCATTCTCCTTATTGTAAATGAGTGTGGCATCCAAATGAGTTTTAAGCTGTAATTTTAAGGCACAAGAACATTGTGTTGCTTTAAAGCTGAGAAAAGTGTGTCAAAGGAATAAAAGTAGTCCAGTAAAATCTGCCGAGTAAAATGTGAGCCCTGCTTAGGTTGAAGTAGGGGTCCTCTGTAAATCTCTATCGCAGATCAGGGAATTGTTTTAAAGAGCCGACTGTGCAAGCAGGGTCCGATGAAGAGCATGAGAGAGTATTACACACAAGCCAAATCCCCAACTCTTCAAACCCAGCAAGCCTCTGGGTGCTTAGCAGGTCATCTGAATGAGGCCAATGCTTCACTTTAGAAAATGCCTTTAGAAAGGCCTTTATATAGCGCAGACAATGCCAGCCAGTGCCTTCAACTTCACTGTCCTGAAAGACTTTTTATTTTTATTTATTAAGAAGTTGGAGAGGTACATGAAATAACTGTTCATTCCAGATCTAGAATGTGTAACAAATAATGTGCTCTCTCTCTCTTTGAAAATCTACCGATGATCGTCATTGTCACCATTTTTATGTGGGTGTTATGTTTTTTATTGTTTTTCATTCTATTCTTTACAATTAGAATGAATGAACTCGGAGCAGAACAAGATGTTCCTCGCTGTGTCCTCCCACACACTAGTGAAGATATTACCACTAAGAGCTTGGCCGGAACACAGAGGACTAGCAGACAAATATCCTCCTTCCTCACAGGGGTTGGCAGTGGTCCTTCAGCGTTTATCATTTGGCTGATATGGCCAGGCCTTAATCTACTGTGGTCTGACCTTTTGTGTTCTGGACTTTAGTAACATGTCATGATGAGTCCAATATTGTGTACAAATTACTGTAAATATAAGATAGGAAATGGCATGTATGATATCATTATGTCATGCTTAAGACCGATTGATCAAATGAAGTGTCTCCTGATATTGTACATAGATAAGATATATTGTTGCAGTGGGAATATTAGGTCACTTTGTGGACTTTGTGGACACCTTAGTCACCCCCTCCAGCGCATTGCTGGTACAGTAGATCTGTGACCACTCTAACATAGTTGTCCAAGCTTCCTATATGACTGCTGTAGGCTCTGCTTGGTAATGGATTATGTTACACGCTGTGTGTGTGTGTGTGTGTGTGTGTGTGTGTGTGTGTGTGTGTGTGTGTGTGAATGTGTGTATGCATTCTGGGATTATGAAACATATTCAGACATATTTTTGAAAAGATGCGTCACAAAAGCCAGAGCACCTTCGAACAGTCAGCAAGCATTTTGGAGTATGTAGTGTTGTTTATTTGCCAAGGGTATTCATTTTTAAAGTTGTAGCCTCTTATGTTAAAGTGACTTTTCATTGCTCTTACCAGAAGGCTGTGCAGTGGCCCTGAGTGAGTGTGGTTGCTCTCATTGTGTGTGTTAGGGTGCGGTTGCTCTCATTGTGTGTGTTAGAGTGCGGTTGTTCTCATTGTGTGTGTTAGGGGGGTGCGGTTGTTCTCATTGTGTGTGTGTGTGTGTGTGTGTGTGTGTGTGTTAGGGTGATCTTCATGATCACACACCAGCTCACAGGCCCAGGTTCCTGTCTCTTAGCAACAACTAAATCAAATAGGTCGTACACACGCAATAAATAAAATGCTCACACAAATGCAGCATTTTATTTTGGGAATGCTCTGAAAAGACATCTCACATGGCGTTAGTGGAAGACATGTAAAAATATATATATTTTCATGGGAAGATAATTAAAAAGTGGTGGAATCATTGATTCCCACAGTCTAATTGTGCTTGAGAAGATATGGCAAAAACAGTGCTGAAACAATGCAACTAAAGCATTGAGCTGACTGTATCGACCTGTCAGTAACCCAGCGTTTATTGATCAGGTCCCAAATCTAACACAGAGATCAGAGTCTCTGTGTGATGACATTAGCACACTGAGAATTGAAACCACAGAACATGAAAATTCAGTCTTTGATTTGATGTTAGGGAAATAATCTGCTTCTTCAGTGACACGACCTTCACGCTCGTGGGGTCTTCACATCTCAGTCCCCTTGAAACAGCCGTACAGTATGTTCTTCAGAGGGATCTGCTCCCCCCGTCCACAGAGGTCTCTCTGCCCCTGCCCCTGCCCCTGCCCCTGCCCGCGGGCTTTCCGCTGTCTGTCGTGTGGGCCTGGGCGCAGAGACTGGCCAACTGTCCTCTTCTGATGCAGTACATGTGTTTTATGCCCCTCTGCTGACATGGCAGAGTGAGTGCGTTTGACCTTTACATTTCTTTATTTAGCCAACTCTTAGCACTTCATGTTCCCGTCTCAGTTTAGATATAGTAGGACTCTGTCAGTTGAATTTGTCTTTTCTTTACACTTGAAGTGGCATATTTTGTCTAACAGCAATATAAAAAAGAATTGAAGGAAGTGTAGTATGTTGGACATCACCTGCAGAGTGGGGAGTTGTTGTGATCCAGCTCGGTGACACTGCTGTTGTTGAGTGACAAGCCCACTAGAGAAAGGTGTGACTTGCTGGAGAGAGACTGATATTAGGTGTGAGATCAGTGTCTCACATTACAGTGTATGTGTATATACAGTATAACAAAATCAGCCATGTTGCTGAAATGCACTGCAGGCATGATAACAATACCAATGCCAATAGTCTTTTCTTCTAATTCTTCTATTTCTCCTATTTGTGAGCAAAATGAGGATGCTGGTACTACCTTTTTAATATCCCACAGCGACTGCACTGTACACAAGGCTTTAAAGAAAGGCAATGTACTGTTGCTTTTTCTCTCATTTATAATACTGCCAGTCAGAAAAATTAAATACATTTTGACCTCCAGATATGGTTACCTAGGTAACTGTTTGCAGCCGTTATGAACAGTCTGTGTTCCGTTGTCAGCGATCTGACCCTGAGGAATTCATCTGTTGGTCACACATACATTTTTTATGACCGTGTGCATGTGTGACACCATACAGTCCCTTTGGAGACACATGTACATACACATTTCATCTGTATTGTAGCCCCACTTGCCCTTTTGCGAGAGAGGGAGAGGATTCAGGAAGATCCCCATCAAAATTAAACTAGTTTTAATCTGCGGCTAGTGGAATTACCCGCTGCGGTGTTCTTGAAAAGCTGATGAGATTAGCGCTGATGGCATATGATGGGGGAGACTCCCAGACCGGGTCTCACTGCTCCTCTGCTGAGATTTTATCAGTGGACAGATCTCCATGAAAATGACTGAAAGAAGCAGATGAAGCCATCAGACTGAGCAGGGCACAGTGCTATGAGAGTGCTCTGTCTCTTTCTGTCCTCCTCTTCTCTCTCTCTCTCTCTCTCTCTCTCTACCGTTCTCTTTGTCCCACATTCTCTCTGTTCTTCTGTCTCTTGTCTTTCTGTCTTTCTTTCTTTCTCCCTTTCTCTCTTTGCCACTCTCTCTCTCTCTCTCTCTCTCTCTTCCAATATCTCATACTTTTTGTCTTCCTTTCTTTCTCCCTCCCTCTACCTATCCTTCCTCTCTCCTCCTTTCTCGCTCTCTCTTTCTCTCTCCCTCCCTCACTCTTTCTCTCTCTCTCTCTCTCCATCTCTCTTCTTCCCTCCCTCACCCTCCCTCTCTCCCTTTCCCTCTCTACTCCTCTCTCTCTCTCCTCTGCAGAGTCTGCTCTTGCGTCATGTAGTTTCCATAGCACCCTGGGCAGAGCTCGCCACTCTCCACACAGATTCAGCTCTTCATCTCTCTCCTCCTTTCCATCCCTCTCTCTCTCTCTCCCTCCCTTCCTCTCCTCTTTCTTTTTCTCTCTTTCTCTCACCTGTTTTTCTATCTCTTCATCTCTCCTCTCTCCTCTTTCATTTCCCACTCCTCTTTCTCTCTCCACTCTTCTAGCTCTCTATCTTCTTCCCCTCCTCCTTCTCATCCCTCTCTCCCTGTCTCTGCCACCCCCCCCCCCCCCCCCCTCCCCCCTG
>NC_055968.1:11184307-11189307 GCF_018492685.1 Alosa sapidissima | reverse complement strand
AAAAGAGAAAGATGGATGGACTAAGAAATGGAGAGAAAGAGAGTCAGGGAGATGGAGATGGGAGGCATTCATGAGAGATAGAGAACAATGGAGGGACTAGTTTCTTTAAACACATAACCTGAGACTGAGACGGATGCCCACCCCCTCTCTCTGTCTCTCCCTCGCTCCCTCTCACATTCTCTCCCTCTCATCTCCCTCCCTCTCTCTCTCTCTCTCTTTCTCTCTCTCCCTCTCTCTCTCTCTCTTCCTCCTCTATTACTGCCCATATCCAGCGGGCCCCTACTGCTCCTGAAGAATAATTGGCCTTTATAATGGGTCAGCGCTGAACTGCACTGTACTGACGTCCTCTCTGGACATCAATGTCTCTGTTTGCCTTAACGACGAAGGTCAAAGGGATGCGGTCACAAGCTCAGTGAAGGGGGGGGGGGGGAGGTCGTTTATTTCATCTTCATCCATATTCGTGCTGTTTGGCGTGCTGGAGGAAATAGAGAGCCGGATGCACACGGCGCTGTTTGTGTTTTGCCTCTCGTGAGCGTCTGAAATATTTATCCATGTGGAGCGCTGGAATAGCGCAGTTAACGACACGGCCAGAGAGCGGCAGACCGATCTGACTGACCTGTCTTGAATCTGGCACCAACAGGCTGTGAAATGTGCTCTCATTTTAACGCAAAATAAACTCTATCGATATAAGCGATAATATCTCATACTATATCTTATTTGAGATATATGTGTATCTAAAATATATTTATTAAGATAAGATATATTTAATATATATGTGTATCTTGTGTTGGTCAGGACCTGAGATGGCTCGAATATGGCCAAGGTCTGACCTTAATATAGCCCTGACATGTTTTTTGTGTAGTCATTCTAAATGCTTACTCCAGCACTCGTGTTTGCTTGTGGAAAACTATCTCCTTAGACCTTTTGTGTGTGTGTGTGTGTGTGTGTGTGTGTGTGTGTGTGTGTGTGTGTGTGTGTGTGTTTGCAAACATTGTGCAATGGATTCAAAGCATATGAAAAACTGTCTGAAAACGTCTGTGAACTCCTGACTTTGTTTACTATTTCAAAGCCACCTCAGGCTAGACTCAGATCAGCTCTGCCCCGGCATCATCTGCTGTCTGGTGGAACCCCGGGCAACAACCAGCTGGCTCATGGGGGCATAGTGTAGCAGTGGAAAAAAGCATCCTCTGAATCCCACTCACTTTACGTTCATAAACATATCTGTGCAGGATCTGGTGCCCATCTAAATTCAAGCTAGATCTGGACAAGCCTGATCAGTGAGTCCTCTTCTCTGTGGCAGCAGTAGCTGTCTCAGCAGAGTCCAGTCGCCACACACACACACACACACACACACACACACACACACACACACACACACACACACACAGACACACACAAAGCCCTCCGCCTGGGTGCACGTTTGTGTGTATATCACACTCTCTGCCTTAGGAGATGATTAACGGTGCTGCGACTGCCTTGACCAAATGGAATATGTTCAACTCAGTGCTAATTATCTCTGTCCCTCCAAGCCCTGGCAGGGGTCTAGCCTCAAACGTTTTTATATGTGGCCAACAGCGAGAGTCAGCAGACGATTTAAATATATTTCACCTGCCAGCGTTGAGCTAGCCCCCAGGGACCACCCCAACCCCTCCTCTACTCCTGGCCCTGCTCAGTGACACTGACTCAGGCTTTTGTCTTCCGCAGCAACTCTTCAACTGTCAAGCCCTCCGGAAACTCAGCATGCCTGACAACGACCTCTCCAACCTGCCAACCACCATCGCCAGCCTTGTCAACCTCAAGGAGTTAGATATCAGTAAAAATGGTGAGTTCACAAGAGAGATCCAATTCGCTACAAGATAGCTGTCTTCAATTTGATTCAGTGGGGAAATGACCGCTATGTATAAAACATTGTGCATGAACATGCATTACTTCATAATGTAAAATGGTTTGATTTGATGGTAATGTTGAGTAAATTTTCAGACCACTGTTCGATGATGAAATTGAGTGTTATTTAATTTAACTACCTTTGGAATGTGACTCCATAAGTTACATTGAAACTGTAGCAGTGTTGGGATGGGAAGTTTTGCAGCAGTGTCATGACAACATGTTTCCTCCTGGCTCCTTGTGCAGGTATTCAGGAGTTCCCAGATAACATCAAATGTTGTAAATGCCTGTCTGTGGTGGAGGCCAGTGTCAACCCCATAACCAAGTAAGGAGTGTGTGTGCTGGAAATAGCATGGTAGTGTGTAAATAGTTGACGTAATTCTCATCATGATTTAATTAGTGTATACAGTGATTGCCTGCAAGGTAGCAAATGTGCATTGATCAATTTAATTAGTTTGTGCAGCTGCCAGGGTAAATATAAGTCATATAAATCCTAATCTTAAATGAAATAAAATAGACTCATGGACATGGAAACTGTTCCATCTGGCATCACATTGTACACATTCATAGTATTTGTTGAATCAATGGCTTTTATGAATGGTAATAGATTTTATAATGCTATATATTTTTTCAGTCACTGTGATCAAAATTAGTATTGTTCAAAACATTTTATATTCAAGGTGCACCCATCTATTATCTAACATTAGTATTAATATTAGTATTGCTACATAGTGTGCAGGTATGGGCGATATTTGGTGCTCTCCACTTCTGCTCAGGTAGAATAAGCCTGCGGTCTTTGTATTACATGTCAGAATCTGAGAGGGATTATCCCGAGGCAGTGCCATCCCCAGGCAGGGTCCTCCCAAACCTTATTTCTGGGGGTTTATTTGTTTTGCATTCTGGGGAGAAAAAAAATAATCTGACAAGGGATTTACTGTGCAGTGTTGCAAAAGCGCTATCTCTGGTCCCGGAGCAGCCAAACACAAATCTGAGGCCGACACAAATGATGCGCCTGTCCTCCTCGTCCACAGACAGCTCCTGTTACACACACCTGTGACGAGTCGTGTTGTCTAGTAGCTGCTGTCAGAAAGCTTTCCTCTGACCTCTCTGAGTGGGGGCAAGTTGTAGAGGTCTTCGTTTTGTGTGTGTGTGTGTATGTGTGTGTGTGTGTGTGTGTGTGTGTGTGTGTGTGTGTGTGTGTGTGTGTGTGTGTGTGTGTGTGTATGTGGGCTGCCGCCGGCTGCCCTGAGCTGAAGGGTTGGCTGAAGGGAGACCTGTGTGTGTGTGTGTGTGTGTGTGTGTGTGTGTGTGTGTGTGTGTGTGTGTGTGTGTGTGTGTGTGGAGAGTTGTTTTCCTCAGTGTTTAAATGGCGTGTCTGATCTTTCCTTTCCTCCTCTCGTCTCGTCTGCTTGAAGGCTCCCCGATGGCTTCACCCAGCTCCTCAACCTGACACAGCTGTTCCTAAACGACGCCTTCCTGGAGTACCTACCTGCCAACTTTGGGAGGTAAATGGCTGACGAGTGTGTGTGTGTGTGTGTGTGTGTGTGCATGTGTGTGTGTGTGTGTGTGTGTGTGCGTGTGTGTGCGTGTGTGCATGCCCACTTAGATATAAAGACAGATACGTGTGTCTGTGTGTGTGTGTGTGTGTGTGTGTGTGTGTGTGTGTGTGTGTGTGTGCGTGCCTGTGTGTGTGTCTGTGTGTGTGTGTGTGTGTGTGTGCGTGCCTGTGTGTGTGTCTGTGTGTGTGTGTGTGTGTGTGTCTTTGTGTGTGTGTGTGTGTGTGTGTGTGCGTGCCTGTGTGTGTGTGTGTGTGTGTGTGCGTGCCTGTGTGTGTGTGTGTGTGTGTGTGTCTATGTGTGTGTGTATGTGTGTGTGTGTGTGTGTGCGCTCTTGTTAGAGTGCATGAGAGTCTGTGAGGAAGTCAGACAGACAACAGACCCATTCATTACTTCCCCGTGACTATATGTCTGCACAGCTCTCACAGATAACGGCTCCGGCTCTGGCTGGGATGTGGCCCACACGCGGTTGTGATCCGGCCCAGATCCACCTGATTAAAGGCCAGACCCATCCCAGAGTCCGCTGCCGTGTTTCAAGCGCGTCTTGTGTTGTGCTGCCTCTCTGTTGTTAGCACTGCAGAGCCGGCCAGCACAGAATGAGGAAAACAGCACCGAGACCCAGCACTGCCCTGGGCCTGCATGAATAAATCACTCTCTGCCATCCCATTCTGTTGGATAATGAATGGCTCTCGTCTTGAGAGAGAGAGAGAGGGATGGAGAGAGTGCGTGAATGAGGGAGAGTGAGTGAGAGAGACAGGAGAGAAAATATAAAAAAATAAGAAAGGGAGAGAGAACATAGAATAGAGGGGGAAGGAAATAAAATAATGGGGAGAAAGGGAGAGAAAAGAGAGAGATTGAGAGAGAGAATATGTGATTTAGGGAGAAGGAAAGAGAGAGAGATAGAAAGAGAGCTGATCAGCTTCGGCTCTGAGCCTCAGGCATGCTGTGTTTGTGTGAGAGAATGACATGACTGGACTTCCACTCTTCTCCTTTTTGGCTTCAGTCACCATCCTAAAGAAAGCTGCTGAGGACACACACCCAACTGTCTGCATGCACTGATGGTGTCCTGTGTGTGTTTATTGTTTGCCCTTCTAGACTGTCCAAATTACGGATCCTGGAGCTTCGGGAGAACCATCTGAAAACTATGCCAAAGTGGGTAACTCTAAACTGTTCGCCTGTTTTAATGACTAAAAACTACTGTTGTGATTAGTACCACTCCATTATCAACGGAAAGGAGGGTTAAATGCTCTGAGTATTTGCACAACCTGTTTGTATTATTGTTTAAACAAATTGCTCCTGATGAAATTAAATGATATATCAGCATAACCTCAGAAAAAGCCAATGGCAAGCAGCAGCCATAGCAGTTTGCAAAGTGTGTTATAGGCTGAGAGCATCTCGGGTCATGGCTGTGTGTGTGTATGTGTGTGTGTGGTCATGGCTGTGTGTGTGTGTGTGTGTGTGTGTGTGTGTGTGTGTGTGTGTGTGTGTGTGGTCATGGCTGTGTGTGTGTTTGTGTGTGTGTTCATGGCCTGATTATGAGGGGCCGTGCTATTTGATGTT